>NC_052625.1:17211341-17301341 GCF_016161935.1 Mauremys reevesii | reverse complement strand
TGTTTTCCCCCTGCTAGGCCTGACCATTTACAGCAAACATCTTGTTAGATTGCAATTACTGTACTACTCAAAAATCCCCACTACAAATGAAAAGCAGCTCTTTTGAAATAAAAATAGTTAATATTTGTCATCTAAAATAATATTCATAGCATTTTTAACTCCTAAACTCAATTAGTTTTGGAACTGTTGTTATGATGAAAATGATATTCAAACTGAATACAAGTAACATAGAAAACCAATACACATAACACAAAATAAATCTCACCTGAGTCTCTTCTGAATACAGCCTTAATGGCATTAAGATCATAATCAACGAGCTAGAGTAGATCTTCACTCTCTGTCATCTAACTAATCAGCAAACCCAATGAACATCATCTCCAAAAAAGTTAGCAAAAAAGTCCAACTTCTCAGCAAAGATTTAAGAGTGCTCTAGAGAGGTCTCCTTAAGAAGACTGCCTTATTTTTACAAACTATTCTTCACTATTTACTAGTGGAAAAGGAGTGTTATAAGTAAAAACAAACTATGTTTGGCAAAATAAATCACCAAAGTACATTTTGTGAAGCAATATTCTTAACTTGTCTTCACTGTGTGTTTGCCACACATTAGCAAGATCTTTATTGTAATAAAATTAAAAGGTACCACAGCATTCCAGCATGAATCTGGTGTGACTTCTGCTTGTTCTAAACTGATATGGAACAATGATCACAAAATATAGAACTTTATGATGTTTGTACCTCAGTAATCTTTAAAGGAGACATCTATAGTACAGCACACTTAGTTTCCTCAGATTTCACTTTCCTGACTGATTTTCATTACATAAGTCCTCAGAAAGTTAATCAAGATGTGAATTATAATCAGTCTTGTCTTGCCAAAACGTACTCTGGAAGCATTCTGTACTCACACACATACACAAGGCCCTATTCTGTAAATCTTACACATAAATTAGGTCATACTTTAATCAGTACCAGTTCTGTATCAATTTTTATACACACTTCTAATACAAAAAAATAAACTACAACAAACTGTGCTGCAAATCAGTTCATCATTATCTTGTACAAACCATGAAAATTAGAATCATGTGAGCAGAAGGTTAGACTAATTCTCCTTTCTCATTACAAGCACAGGTGTAGCACAAACACCATTTAAAAAAGGTAATTAAAATATCTGCTTTTTTCCCCCCCATTAACTGTCTTAGCTCCATGACCAATTAGAAAATTGTTTAATACCAGGAACCTGGCATTTGAAGAAAGCAATTTTCATAGCAACTCTCATAAGAAAAACAACAAAGAAATAAGGTATTTATTTTGGTAAGCCCAGAAGGCTTTTGCTTTTCCTATGTGCATCCCACCCTTGTAGTGCACAGACTTCTAAATACCTGACAGAGTAGGAAGTCCTGGGAGAATAAGGGGCCTTTCTGATAGCCATCTGACATTGGGGAGCAGTTTTATGCTTGCTAGCTCTCCATAAAAACCCTCATGTAGGAAAATCTTTTCACCCAGACCAAGAAGTACACAGCTCAACAGCTTAAGTAAACTGAGAACATTTACTAGTACAAATAACCAAACTTTTCAACCTTCCCCCTTCTCCAAAGGACACTCATCATTAGTAGATTAGGTAGCTGGAATCTTACTTCAATAAACTGTTTAGCCAGGTCTTATTTATAAGTATTGGTAAATACCAGACTAAAATAAAACACATTCTCACCTGTTTGTCCCACACTACCACTCAGGATGTCTACTTTTAGTACATTTTACACACAGACACTTCCTTAAACATTCTCATATGTATTTTGTATAAGAAGATGGATTCTGCAAAACACCATGTGTTTGGATGCCTTAGGGGTGAATTCAGATGCAAGAACATTTTCCTTCTGGGCAAAGTAATAAAATGACATTCTTGCTCCTCCCACTAGAAGTCAAACTGAGGTCAGCTCCCCATCCTTGTATCTGTTTAAATAAACTGGTCCAGCTGTTTGTTTCCAAAATGCCCTTTAACCTTCTGTCCCATCCTCCCTGTCTTTGTAACAGAATGCTTTGCTTTATAGTAGATTCCAAACTACTATGCATTAAAAAAAGTATCCACTTTAAAGTTTCTTTATTTTTCCTGTGAACCCAAAAGAACACATTCGATTAAAATAGGAATAACTGTTCCGTTTTCAGAGAGCAGAATGGGATTCAATTATATCTACAAATCACATCTTAGGGCTGTTCACAAAAAAAGAAAAATATTTAGTTATGTTTGGAAAAGGAATATGTATTTAGGAATAAAACCTCTCCACCACAGTTTTTAGTAAAGAAGGGCCAATAGCAAGATCACTACTTGAATTTGCAAAATTCTTGTTTGATACAATGATAGAAGCCCTGGTGGCAACAAAACGGTGGTACCAAAAAAAGTTAACAACAACAAAAAAATCCTCCAATTGTTCTTAGCACTCACATCACTCTCATTTCCCCCTTGTTAACATTCAATTACTTTTAAAAATGTTTCTGTTTAAAAAATGCAGAAAGAACCAGGACTAATGCTTTTTTAAAAAAGTATTTACTTGTAAAACAAATGCTTAGTCAAAACTAATTTTCTCCAAATACAAATCTTCTACCAACTCCTGTAACAAATTATGGTTCCATTCTGGCAAATACTTAACCTCATACTTAAAACATAGACATAATTTTACTCATGTTAGTAAAGTTATGCACATGCTTAAGTTTTTGCATAAGGAGTGTTTATTTCCACACTACACCATGTGTCAATAAAGTTACTTTGATGCAGACTCTTTCTCCCTGAATAGCAGAGTCAATAGCTGCTTATAACTAATGTGATTTGTCAAAGTGCAAGTCGGACCTGCCACCAAACTGAAAAAAGTTAACACATTGTGTGGAATTCTGCAAAACAATGCATATGCAAATAGATATTTTTGTGAGAGGAAGACAGTTGAACAGTTGGGCAAATGTACAAGCTCAGAGAGGCTGAATTATTTTTTAAGTTAATCTCATTTTCTTCTCCCTTTAGATAAAACAGCTTCTATTCTCTCTTTGCTAATCAGGCAAGAATGAACAAAAATCTATTTGTGTAGCTTCTCCCCACTCTAAAGAGAACCAAGAGGCAACACTCTTTTTTTAAATATGCATTTTGCTGAACTGTTTTCTTTTAGACTTTTATTCTCCAGTGGTAACTGTAGCTCTCCCCTATTTAAAGGTTCGCTAATGTGACAATGAGCATCTCTGGTCACATGGATAAGACTCAGACCAAAGCCCAGTGATGCAGCAATCCGCCTTTGAACTTTGACCTTCAGCTCGCCTGCCTTCACTGCAATAAACAAGTTTTGTTTCCTCTCATTGAGAGGCAGCATCACCGGTGATGACAAACAACAACAAAAAACCTTTACCAGCCAATAATTTTAGGGTGAAACAGGCTAAAATGCACCAGCCAGAAAGTGAGTATTTTCACTAAGTCACAAAACCCTTCAAAAGGCACATTTTGCTAGTTTCATGTTACAGCCTGCCTGATGTTTTTCACATAAATCTGCTCTTTTTCCTCTTGCTGCACCTCCCTTTGTTGCTTGTGTAGTCATCTGCAGCGCTAGCTGAAAAAGTGTGTATTTCACACTTCTGTCCATTAAATAAAATGAGGCCCTCCCTTGCTACCACAGTTTTCTAAAGTCACTTTTGCTCATGACTTTACTTCATGGTCAGAGACTTCCAGTCTTCAGTGCGAACCCCCTAAAGATAGATGTTTAGACTTGATGGCGCATATAAATTTAATCCCACCTGCCTTCCCAAAATACAAACATTTTTACAATATTGCCAGTCTCTGAGTCCTTATGTTGTTCCCTGTCAATTTCACACTGGAGAGTGGTGTTGGAATGCTGGCCAGGGGTTTGCATATCAGAAGTGGTGCTATTAAGTGCCAGAAAACACTCTGCTTCAATCATTTTGAAGCATGTTCTAGCAAACAGGTTTAAGGACTATAAGAAAACCCACAATACCTATAAAATGGCAAACACCATTGTTAAACCAATGCCTTTTGTATATCTCACTTTTAAAATGTACCTATATACTTTGAAAAGAAAGATGACTTTCAAATAAAGCATAAACAGGCCAGCTAGGATCCATCCACATAAATACTTGTAACAAAGTACCTAAGGCTACCAATGGTATCATTTTTACAATAGATTATTTCTAAAAGCATTACTTTGCCTTCAGTTTCAGTCACCAAAACTGCCCAAAAAAACCACTTTCAGGACTTGCAATATTCTATACCACTTACTGGAATCACTCATTTATTTAGTGTTTCCATAATTTTTTCAATTTAACACCTAATTTCTAGAATATTTAAATGTAAATTTGTAATAATCCAAGAGTCACAGTTTAGCACATTTCATTGCTGCTTTATTCCTAATTCCCAAATATTTTCAGTTTTGCTTGTTTACGTACTTTTCTGGGCCTTTTTAAGTAGTAAATTAAAGGGGGGGAAAAACTTTTGCAGAAATCATTTCATAACATTTTCATATTTCAAAGTCTAAAATGTGCTTTAAAAACATCCTTAAAACCACATTCAAGAATCAATAGGTCCCTCTCTAATTATAGAGAGACAGAGTAACTGGAGGTTTCCCCACTGTAATCATACTTCCCACCTCTAAAATGAGAAATAAATACGAAAAAAGCTCTTACTGCAGGTATTAAAAAGTTTGTATCTTGAAGCTAGTTAGCAAGCTTAATGATCCATAACCACCATTCATTCACTTTCTATGCTTTCTACGCTCCTTTTATTTGTGAAAAAAGGTTTCAAGACACTCAAGAAAGTTGATTCAATCTAAAGCAGACCTCATGAAGCCATGTTTGGCAACTTTTCTTGGTTTCTCCTCCTCCTCTGAAATGAAGACAGACAGAACTGCAATACATCATTTACAACACTAAATAGGAGTAGGGAGGGAAGAGAATACATGCTCTGCTAACCGCCCACTTAAGAAACGTAATATTGGAATTTACTCAAATCACAGCAAGTCCATCAATCAGATGTATCAAAGTTCTCCCTGAAGCTTAGTTTTCCTCCTTTGGCAGTACTGGAATGTTTGTCAAATGAGAATACTGAGGTTTGGGTATTGTGTAAGATAATATTTAAGAGTGAACTACAAATAAAATACTATTCAAAACTAGTGATGAAAAACCACTAATTAGCTGACAAATTTGATGTAAAGCACTAATGAAAACCATGTGCTGTTCTGCAATTTTGTTTTAAAAATAGTTTCTGACTTCAAGCATTACTATGTGACCCTACAAATGTATTCATATTGTGCACTCAGAAAAGTTTCTTTGAAGCAGGAAAGTGCTATTTATTCTCTTGCAAGCTAATGTACCAACCTGCTAATGTACCAAACATATCAGCACAAAGACAGAAAGGATGAAGATGTGATCAGATATACACACCCCGTGCGTATGCCTGGCGTGCCCTACATTTACTAGTCAGGCACATAAGAACTATGTCTTTTGTCAGAATCCTGCTTGATCTTCTTTGAATGCTACAAAATCTTCCCTCCCCCTGCCCCCCTCACACCCCAGGCACCTTTTTATTATTCATTGTGGGACACACCCACACTATGCCCAGCCCAAATAAAAGGAATGGTCTCTGGAGAGCTATGAAGGGGGTCAGGAAGGCATCCTGCCATTGAGCTGGATGGAGGAACTGCTCAGTTGCTATTACCACATCATGGTGGCACTAGTGCCCACTCTTGGTACATGCCCTCCAGAAGGACTGACAACTGATGGGTCTGCATAGTGACAGATTCACCTGCTCCTCCTTTGACCTAAACCCTCACTTGCACCCAGGACGTCCCCAAAGAGCACAAGGGTAGGGGATACCTGAGTGATCTCCCAGAATCCTACTCCTCTCCAACTTCCTGTGCCACGGAACCATACTAGATTTTCTGTGTACAGGTGTCTATGGGGTTGGGGAGGGGACAGCAGAAATCTCACTCCCTGACACCACAATTCTTGCAAAGAAGATATAAAACCACCTAAGTGGCCAACTGATGCAAGAGTAAATCCTCAAGTAGAGAAGAGCCAGCAGAGCTAATCCTTTGCTTTTCCCCAATCCTGGACCCCACTGTAGAAGCTCTCTGGTGATCCCCAGGTGCCACAATAACCCTTTAAGGATCACTACAAGCTGCTAAAAATTAGAACAGCATTAAAGTTGTTCTCAGTTACACCAAGAGCTGAACTGATTCTTTACAGCCATGAAATAATACTATGGGCCAAGTTCTGGTCCATCACTGGAAATGGATGCCCAGTTTAAGACATTTCTAATCACCAGTGCACGTCCTACTCCCTGCTTCCAGCACAAATAATCTCCCTGAGTGGATGTATTGAGTTGTCTTTCATAGATTATAAAGCCAGAAGGGACCACTGTGAACATCTCATCTGACCTGTTCATCTAGTCCAGTGTTTCTCACGCTGGGGTCTCCACTTGTCTAGGGAAAGCCCCTGGCGGGCCAGGCCGGTTTGTTTACCTGCCGCGTCCGCAAGTCCGGCTGATAGCGGCTCCCACTGGCTGTGGTTCGCTGCTCTGGGCCAATGGGAGCTGCTGGAAGCGGCGGCCAGTATGTCCCTCAGCCCGCGCCGCTTCCAGCAGCTCCCATTGGCCTGCAGTGGCAAACCGCGGCCAGTGGGAGCCGCGATCGGCCAGATCTGCGGACAGGCAGGTAAACAAACCGGCCCGGCCCACCAGGGGCTTTCCCTACACAAGTGGTGACCCCAGTGTGAGAAACACTGAGCTTCCATTTCACAGACTTTGCTGGGTTATAGACGCACATGCTGAAAGGTGCAGACCACACTCCTGGCCTCTAACCCCTGGAATGTCCTTCAACATGCCTGCAGCAGAGTGTGTGTGTGGAGTGGGGCTCTCATTTGAGGACAGCCAGAATGGGTGTGCAAATCTTCTTCCATTCTGAACTTACCCTTCATCTGTGGCTTTTTCACATATGCCTACAGGCGGGAAAACCAAAAAAATGGTCATCAGAGTTGGATGAATTCTAGATATAGGCCTGAATATAAATCCTGAATCCTAAAACTCTGAACTAGGTCTGAACTTTGTAACTCAGGCCCAAGTCTGTTGCATACCAAAATCTATAGTACAATCAGGTTGGTCTTCAGAAGATAGCTTCAATCTGGTGACTTCGACTTTCTGCTCTATTGCATGGATTGTGTGGTGAAAGGATAATGTACTGAACTGGCTTTCAAATCTTATTGCAAACCGTTGGCTATTTCTTTAAAAAGACAATTCCCTCTCAGGAATATCTTCTTCTGATCTGGTATTTCAATATCATCTATTTTTTTAGTTGAATGTAGTAGCAGTGTCTGATTTTGATCCCTGCTGTTCTCCTGTGTCCACGCAAGAGGCACATGCACAGGCAGCAGCAGTGCAAGTTTCCCCACTGACACTCTAAACTAGAGCTGGACAAAATACTTGCAACTCATCCATTCAAGCTTAGCCAAGGCTCGGAGATTCACTGCATTTATGGACATCGCAGCCGCAGCCTCAAAAAGCTTGTCAACGTAAGTGGGGGGCTTCTAGGGTTCCATCTGGCTTAGCACATATACCACGAGCACCACTTTAGTATGTAAAAGTCCCTCAGACAAACAATCAAAAAAAGCACATAGAACTTCTCTTCCTATCTAGTCTAGTGTCTTGCCTTGACCCTGGATCTTCCCCTCCAAGAGGCTGGTGGCCCTCTTCTGAGGTCTAGTGGATAATCCACACAACAGCTTCTTTCCAGTTGGGAGCCTTGTACAGGCCTCTGTCCCCCACCCACTACTTATAATGGATCTTTTGGGAGAGTGGGAAGATGCGCCCAGTCCTGTGGCCCACAGTAAAGAAGTTAGAGCAAGTTGACTGTTCACACTACTAGCTGCTGGCTCAAATGAGAAGGGGCTGAGAAATGCTCTTGTGTGTGGAGGCTATGGATCTCTGCATTATGTCCTGTCCTCCAGCAGACCACTTAGGAATTAAAGAACCAGTGTCCCATACCAGATGCTCCCACCCTAACGGGTCACTGGAGTGAACTGAGAGCAGCCAACCAGATCCCTGAAGAGCCTCTTAGGGGCATACAGCCACAGAGCCTCTGAAAACAAGAAGAGAATACAAATTGAAACGCTACAGTTTGATTGTGAATCCCACATGGAATGAACCAGGTACAGTCACCCAGCAACCCATGTCCTGGCCCTTTAGGTAGGAGAGGGTGGCTCCGTTTCCATGCTGATTTGGTCCTTGCTGTTGTTGCTAAGACTATGAACAAAGGTGGCAGTCGTGGTGGTGTTTTTGTGACGCAGACATCTGTTTAATAGAAACTGGTCTGAAACCACCAATTCTTTTTGCATCGACCATGAAAGAGCATCGGCTAGTAACAACTCTCAGAGACTACTGATCTATTTAAACATCACTTAATGTACTGTTTCAAAATTTTGTCTGGTAATGTGATTCCCATTTTGCTTGGAGATTAATTTCCATGAGTGGAATCTCCCCACCATGACATTTTTTTAGGGCAAGGAGAGGAGAACTGATGTCCCCAGAAAGTGGTATGATCAAATGTACATGGGTAGGTCAGAGGAATGGCACAGAGGAAGGAGGCTTGTATGAGCTTGGGGCACACAAAGCTTACCACAGCTAGGTCCTCAGCTAATCAATGATGCTATGCTGATTTACACCAGCTGAGGAGCTGGCCCTTTTAGGGCCAGGGGTGGAATTATAACTGAATATTAAGAGGCAATGGATATCACAGCATTTTAACCACTGAAAGTGTTATATGACCTAAATGTTGTTTAGGACTGCAGTGGTAGAATTTTTTTTTAAATGGTATCTGCTGTTTTCTTTTCTTTCACTAAAAAAAGACCCAAAGGGATCTTTAAGTGTTTAATTCTAATACAGACAGTGATACAGAATTTCTGCAGGATTATTTAAGACCAGACTGGGCAAAAAACACACCCTCAGAAGCACTTCCTTCCCATATGCCTCTGGCTCCGTTTCACTTTTGAGAAGAGAAAATTGTTTTATTCAACAAGGAGGCAACATTTGCCCCATTTTTAATATTTCAGGTTGACTTTTTAACTACTCAGAAATGCAGTTTGTTATATGTAGGCACAGCCTGGAGCAAGTTTATGATGTAAGTGAGGGAGAGGGTCTCTGAGGGCACAGTTCTTAGCTTGTCGGGGTTTCAATTCTCAAGGGTTAATCGCTGTACACCAATCTCAGCAACTGTTGACACAAAATAGGTGGAGATCAGGTCTGTGCAAGCACAAAATACCAGAAAGGCAAACTGTATGTAAACACACTTAAGACAGATTTGACAAGAATAGACCAAAACCTGACTTGCAAAGAAATGACAAACCATTACTTCTCTCCTCCTCCACTTCCCCCCTGAGGTTACTTTTTCTAACAACAACAAAAAAACCCACATTCTCTTATTTTAAAGAAAAACTGTAAGCATCTCAATGTATTTAAGATTGCTTGGCAGGAATTGCCATAATGTATAAGGTGTCTTATATGTTTTTAAAGAATAACTCTGTTTACACATAGCATATACTTGGGTTTCAATAGTATTTTTTTAAACAGAAACTAACAAACAATTCTGACCTAGACCCTGATACAGCAGAATAAAGCTCTTGCAAAAGGGGGAAAATAAGCAAGTGGAAAATGTATGAACAGTGCCTTTTAATCTTATCTTCATGACACCTGACAGCACATTAGTTATAGAATATTAATGCATCCACTAAAAAGTTTGTCATGTACAAAACTATCATAGAAAAAGATGGAATGCCTGGGGGAAAAACAATGTTTGCTACCTATTAACTTCTAAAATGCCAAGCGTCTTGACTGTCATTCTCTCGGCATGTTTGCTTTGTCTGTAGAGTGCAACATTCTGCTAAGGGAGCTGACTTCCCTCTATTTTAAAAGTGTGTGTGTTAATATACATTTGGTAATTGCTGTCTATCATTTAATTTATTTGCTGTGTACTCAACAGTGGCTGATTTGCTTGCAAACTAGTAGAAAATTACTAGAAGCTCACTTTTCTTTTTTGCTGGCCCCACGTATCCAAGGAAGATCTTCCCATATCTAGCAAACAGTGATATTCAGATCGGTACAGAGGGCAAGCCCAAGGGGTAGGCACCGCTGGAGTCCCACTTAAGGCCTATTTTGAGGGTTTAAATAAGCTTTGTGCTAGTTCTCTCCACAGAGGTGAATTTTACCCAGAAGGCCTATGACAAAAGCAGTAGTTCAAAGGTTTTAGAACAGATCACGGTAAAGATCATCAGACCAAGTTTTGGTTACTTTTTGTGCATGCCGAATGAAATTCACCTCTGAGCAAACTGGCTGGCACAGGGCTTCAAAACAGAGCTCAACATGGCTTGTAGGCCTTTTGTTGGTCCTTTGTGCAGGGATGAATTTTACCTGATCTGCACACCAACAAGTCGTCCATGATCTGCCTTATCCTTCTGTCACAATGGGATGTGTGGTCTCCCCAGTTCTGTCTCATTTAAAACTGCACAGAGTTCCTGTTCCATAGGACCTTTGCAACAAGAGGGTTGGTAACAAGTAGGGGTCTACAAATTTATGCATATGCACACAGAAAGTCACCTGACCAAGTCATGACCCATATGCAGAACCCTCCTTGGAAAAATAATATAGGAAAAAAAGAGGGACTAGCTGTTGCAAGGGGTTTTCAGTATTTCCACAGCTAGAACACTGGAATAATTTTGGTGCTGGTGATTGTAATAGAGAATATTTAACTTGTCTTTAATGGCCAGCTTGAATGTGGTCTCTGGGTATTACTCACCTTTTCTCTTTTGCACATGCTACTGTATGTGTGTCCCCCTTTTCTGAAGTGGCAGAAACTGCAATGTTCCTAAACAACCAGCCAATGATGTACCATCAGCTCTACCAAGGTTCTATTGCTAACCCTTCCTATTATCAGACAGGATATTCATGATCAGAAAGATTAAACTGAGGCCAATGCACTGGACAGTACAACCTTCTAATGTATCAGTTATTATACAGGCTGAGGTAATGCATATTTGTCCACACTGCCTTGTGAGTTTTAATCTTGATTCAAAGGGTTTATAGTCTTGAAATGTGTGAGGTAATTCACACTCCCTATGAACTCCACTCTGTTTTAGTCTGGATCCAGGGACAGCCTTGGGGACATTTGAAACAAATGGCCTCATGGGTTACTCATAGATGGCAAGAATTTTGTCTGTGGGCATTATAATCTAGTCTAGTTTGGGGGCACCAAGAACTCCAAGACTGCTTTGAACAAAGGATAGAGGACAAATCAATACCATAGCCATGTGGTGTAGGTGGTAACCTACTAGAAGATAGTCTTGAAGAATGATGGGTTCCCCCCATTTAAAAATGTAGTCCCAGAAGAAAAATGAGAGTGGCTTTCTGTATATATACTGTAAGTACCTACCACCTTTGTAAATAATTTATTCCTTTTTTGTTATTTAAGTATTTTAACCATATAAATCATACTTAAGTCTGTGGTGTAAAACATAAAACTAAATACATTTAAAAACAGCTAAACTGTAGTTTTAAAAATATAAATTTACTGTTTTTTTCCTTAAAACCAGACAAAAGCAGCACCAAGGGCACACTCCTAAGATCCTCTGACATGACAATACCTGATGGCTTCTAAATTCACAAGTCTTCTCCCTGAAAGCTATTTGCTCAGCTTTCCTAATAATACCTTGGTTGTCTGGCAACTCTCCAGGTCTGTCTAAGGCAATATGCAAGCTACACATTTTTGACTGATTTCAATATTTTCTTATGAGTAACTATACAGTATTTTACGTAGTGAGTATTCCTGATTACTGTAATTTAAGAACCAAGAAATAGACTACAGATGTAATACTATTATTACAATTGGCATTCAAGGTGAAATGCATAACAATTAGCCAAGACTTAGTGAAAACATAAAAGTAAAAATCTGTTTAAAAAGCCCTGCACATGGTACATTTACAACAGCTAATTTACCACACATATTCTGAACTGTTTGAATAATCAAACCATTTACTCAGCAAGATTCCTTTTTATGGTTGGTGGGTTGGGGGGGGGGGTCCACTTCCCCTTCACAGAAGCCTACCTTCTCACCTTAATTTTGCTTAGGAGTAACAAACACAACACAATGTTTAACTACTTTTCATATTGTACATTCTCTTTTACATCTGTTTTTCTTGCTTTAACATCCTTCCTGTGTTTTAGTATTATTGACAAGCAATGTTGAAACATCTGTAAATGTATTATTAAATTATATTAAGAAATAAAAGGGAGAACAGAAATCTGATGATCCTGATTGATGGCTGAAGTTATGTTAATTTGTGAATGTTTGAACATTTACAGCTAAATAAGTACCTGTATTTACTCCAGCTCTTCCTACTTGAAAAAGTATTTACTACACAGATTCTAATTGCAGCTTGAGCTTTACTAGTTTTATCTGTTTACCGTAATAAAAGGAGTAACAGATCAATCTTTAAGAAGTGCATATTTTACTACCGATGACTGAAAACTCAGTGTGAAATGGTTTGTAAAGGCAATAAACCAAGTGTGTTTTGCCCATTTATTCTGTTTTGCAGTTTTCTGAAAATGCATTCTGTGTAGATGACCAGCGCCAGATGTATGCATCACTTAAAGCAAGCCCACTTATCCCTAAAAATAGCGTTTAAGTGGATCTCAAGTGGTGCATTGGTTCTATGGTGACCCTCTGAACAGGGATGAATTTCACCCTCAGTGAAGTAATTTAGCTAAGATGGTATGCATTCCAAGTATCCAATTCAACTCACAGGAAATATTGGAAATGGAAGTCTTTCCCATTTACATCAACAAGAGCTGGATTGGGGCCTAACTCTGAACTGTGGGGTAACCTCTGTACAATACTACCCCATATGTATTTCTATTTATTTATTTTTAAATGGGCCAAAACCCAGGCACCCAAAGCTGAACCCTACACTAACTACAGGTGAGCAGAAGAAATCTCTGGCTATTGGGCCCCAAATCTGACAGACCTCAAAAAAGACCCGAAGAAGAGCTCGGGGTAGCTTGAAAGCTTGTCTTGCTCACCTACAGAAGTGGGTCCAATAAAAGATATCACCTCACCCATCTTGTCTCTCGAAAAAAAAAGGCATTCATCTATTCCACACAAAACCACTGGGGCCTGTTTACTCACGACCAGCAGGATCTGGTCCGTTGCTTCAGCCATCCCGTCTCCCAACCCACTACACAAAGAGAGGAAGTGGAGAGAACTTCCACTAAGTTCCCTCTTACGGCCCGAAGTGGAAAGGGTTGAAGATTATACCCCTGTCTCTCCTCCCACTGCTGAGAAGTAACCTTTTTACCTCTAGGCAATGGGGAGCCTCCTTCCTACTGCCTGATGGGGAAGGACTGTACAATCCTGTCTCCTCCATAGAGAGTGAACAGGAGTCCATGGTTCAAGTGCCACCCCATCCCAAAATGCCATTTCTATATGGATTGCATTCCATGCAATTGGGGAAACATACCTTATGGTGCCCATGCTAAAAAAATTCTTACAGCTGCTTCCTCGAGAAACTCGAGCTCCTCCATGCTTCAGAACTTGAAATTTGGCAGAGGGGAGTTGTCCTGGTGTCAGGGATGTGCCATTTGATGTCCCAGTGAAAAAAAACAGCCCAAATTTGGCCAAATCATAAACTTCTGAAAAAACTCCATTCGCATAGGCTTAGTAGAAGACTGTTTGAATTTGGAAGCTAAATTCTCCAAATATTCTGTCTGTACTGGGCATGCTCCAGACTCTGGGATTGTGCAGGACTTCCTCTGAAATTGCTGTTCCAGATTACTGCCTCACTGGGAACTGAGAACAGGCAGAGTGTCTTGCCCGTGCTCTCAGGGTACGTCTACACTGCAATTAGTCACTCATGGCTGGCCCCTGCCAGCTGACCGGCTCACAGGGCTCGGGGTAAGGGGTTGTTTAATTGAGGTGTAGATGTTCCAGGCTGCAATCTGAGCCCTGGGACCCTCCCAACTCACAGGGTCAGAGAGCCTGGGCTCCAACCCGAGCCCAAATGTCTACACAGCAATTAAACAGCTCCTTAGCCCAAGCCCGAGTCAGCTGGCAGAGGCCAGCCACAGGTTTTTAACTGCAGTGTAGACATACACTCAGTGGTCCCCTGCTGGTGCCCAAGTAGTGTGGAAGGAGAAAGCAGCCTGATTTGAATATAGAGAGAACATGAGCTGGACTTGGGACAGCAGGGAATATGACACAAGAATCCTTGCTAGATGAGGAACAAAGATGAGGACCAGGGACAGGCTGGACGGGACAGAAGGGGTCAATGAGGAGGGGAACAGGGACAGCAGGGTCTCCAACCACTAAGCACATTCCCTTGCAGAACCAACATTCCTGAGTCTCAACATTCCTTTGCTGTTAGAAAACAACTATCAAACCCACTTCTCTCTAGTGAGTGGTCTACCCAGAGGATGACAACATACTCGTGCTATCATTTACTCCATTAGCTCAAATAGGAGAGATCTGAACTGTGGACTAAAGTTCCCAACCCTGCTTATGACCCATATGGGTGATGGTATATTCCAGATGATCAGATTTTTTATTTTTTCATTACTTTGTAAAAAACCTAAGAAATTACATACTAAAAATCTACATTTAAAAAAAATTGATGTTGCAAAGTCAAGCACCCAAATGCCAGTTGTGACTGAAACCTTAATTTGGTCCTCTTGTGCACAAGCATTATGATACAGTCTTTAATTATATGCTCACATACTCTTTTCCCAAGGGATCCCTAACTCATTCAGTGCACAGGCTAGACTGCGCTACTGTCAGTTTTCTGAAAATTCAGACCACAGGTGTCTCAAATTGGGTACCCAAAATTAGTGGACATTTTTCACCTTAATCTCTCTGAGCCTCTGTCCTCCATCTGTAAAATGTGGATAATACCACCCCTCACCTCAAAGAGGTGTGAAGATTAGCATCTTAGAGCTTCACAAACTTTAATTAATTAGAGTGATGAGCACCATAGAAAAGTCCATGAGGAAATTAATAATGCTGTCTTCAAAGCAAGGTTTGAATAGCATGAAGCAAATGAAGCACTGAATGAGCATAAAACAAAAGTGAATAGCTGCTCATTCCGTGTGTGCTATTCATCCTGTGCACTGAATGAGGCAGGGATAATGTGGAAAAAATAGTATGTGATCATTTATTTTAGACTGTTTCATAATGGATACGCACATGGGGGCTAAATAAAGATTGCACGGGCAACCTTAAGTTTGGTGTTTCCTAACTTTTGAGTGTTTGATTTTGCAGCCTTACCATTCTTTTACTCTGTGTGTGTGTGTGTGTGTGTGTGTGTGTGTGTGTATTATATATTATATATATAAACACCACACGCACACACTTGACATTGAATACACTTCTGTAGCACTTGATGAGAATTGCTTTCCCTCCTAAAAGTGCCACTAGTAATTATTTAACATTAGCTCTTAACAGGGAGAGATTCAGGTGGGATGCACTAAACAAGAAAACTATAGATTGTTTGATATACCCTATACTAGCTCTCCGCTGAAGTAATAAGTGATTGTATTGCACTTTCTGGATGTTTCAATCACAGAGCAGAAGTTTTTATCACAGGGGAAAAACACCTTATTAACCTCTACTCTGTCAGATCCTCTCTATGTCCATATATGCAATACTGTCAGCAATGATCGAGTGCCCCTTCTAGTTCATGTTATCATGCTCTGAACCTAAACCACTAAGGGGTTAAATGACTAATGAGAGAATCACTTGAATGGGTGATTTAGACTAACAACATACTGAACTTTGCCACTGTAGTTCCTACAACAGGCTTTTTGCTACACAATGACATGTCACTCTTTCCACAACAGAAATATCCAACAGTTCCAAAACATGGTTCCAAATGCAAACTGCTTGGTTTACAATCAAAATCTTTATTTATAAAAATCACTTACCTGGCCAATTCCAATATAAAAAGTATTTCAGTTCAAAACTTCTGCATTTTTAAGATATCTGTCCTGCCACTGATAAGTTTTATGGGACATCTCATACCTTCAATCCATGCATGCAACCTACTCTAACTTCAAGTGGAGTTGCGTACGTCAATTGAAGGAACAACAATGTTTCTGAATGCATGTGAAAAATCATCCTCTTTTCACTAAGAGTTTGCAAAGAAAATTAAAGTACACAACTAGCATTTATTGTAAAGGCATCCAAAATATCACAGAAGATATAGATCAAATGCTTTCAAACTGCATAAAACAAACCTTCTCTTCACTAACTGTTTTGTGGCAAAGTTATAATGCTATCCAGAAAAATCCAATGTTCCCACTCTGGACTAACTACCATACTACTAGACATGAGTTTATGTTTTTCATGCACATTTCATGTATTCCCACATGCTATGTTGCTGCCAATAATTTATGACTGATCTGCACCCGGGCTGCCCTTCAGCATTTTATTTAATCTTTGCAACAGTGATTTACAATGACTCATCATTAATACAAAAATGTACATGTGTGTTAACAAGTTTGGAAAAATCTAAGAAGGAAGGTAAATTTTTTTTTTGAAAGTTGTGGCTGAATGACTTACGAGCTAGCTGAAGAAAGGCAAAGTAAACCATAAATGATCTGTTTGCTGTTTCCTGCAGCAAACAATTTAGACAAAATAATTTGTTCTCATGCATACCTTGTTATAAAAAATATATTAATAAAAATGTTGGGAAACATTTTCATGTATCATCAACATTCAAATTAGCTGTTTGGTGTTTATCCCACAGCTAGTTTTTAGTCCTTCGCATGGCCTGCTCTCTCAGACTTTCAGTCATAACATCCATTTTTTGAAACTGCCCTTTTTTAAAGCCTGTGTACTGCATTTTGGCATTGCTGCCCTTTCAAAAATCAATGGAAAAATCAAACGTGGACACACAATTTAAAAATGCACTTCATCAGCTCTCCAGTTTTAAATCATTGGGGGGAAATTGTCTCAAGAATGAATACCACAATTTAATTGTAACTCCATGGGAGAATTCTCAAAGTGGCACCTGCAGTATGACTGCCCTACATCCAGGAGACTTCAGTGAGACTGTATTTTGACCTGCATTTATTTTTTTCTTGCACACAGTGAGCTTATACAGACATTTTTGACACAAAACCAAAAAATATTTTTTCAATTATAGGGCAAGTTGGGTACAAAGAGAGACCACAACGTCACTGAGGATAAAAATCTACTAACGTTAGTTCAAAAGCATGCTGCGGTCATCGTCTCCTAAAACTTTTCGTAGGCCACCCTAAACTGACATATTTGTCCACAGGAAATCATACAGTTCAGTCAGATCCTCCATTCATATTTTTCCTTGTTGACTGAAAGGACTGACTTTTTATATTTCTCCTCATAGTTCGTGGCCTTCATTCATAGACTCAGCCTCCAAAGGTTCACCCAACATGAGATTTCTAACAAAGGCAGATATATAGCCTTGGAAGAACAATTTCAATATCTCTATGGCTTACATACGGTAGCTATGCTCACAGAATATTTTTGCAAGCATACGAAAGATGGAAAGCAAAGCAAATGCACCCGTAGGAGCAGAATTTGAAGTAAGGGATGGTATGTGTTGACGTATCAACCGTACATAGCTACACATTTCCAGAGCCTCTCCAATGCAACAATCTTTACTCAGCCATTATCATTAAGCAGGAGCCCTGGTTATCTACATGGCCCCTAAAATGGACAAAACCACCTATTATTCAATTTAAGGACAACAATACAAATTAAGATATTGATTGGACAAAGGGTGGTGTAATAAATCTACAACAAATAAAGATACTTCCCCCCCTAATGATTTGGAATACAGAAACCAAACTTGCTATTAAAATATATATGATATTTTTAGGACAACATGCTTTTTTCTTTTTACAGTAAGTATCTGGAAGCACACTTCAGTGTATAAGGTATTCTGTATTTTCCTTTAATCAGTGTCTTACAAGGCTGGAAAAAAAAATTGATCTCCCAGGTCCGCTGTGAGGTCACAGAAATTGATAACCCTTACAAGCTATGCTTATGTGAGTCTGCCTGTGTCTCACAGATAGTGCACTTTGTAAATTAATCCTCCAAAGGCAAATATATTGTAAGTAGCTTGTTATCTCTAAAGTACTAAATTGAAGAATACATGGGATTATATTGACAGAAATTACATTTTCTGTAATGGGGTTTAATATATCTGAAATCTCTCCGATAGGCTCCTAGTCTCTCTCACCAAGGAGGGTTTGTTAATGTAGGTGCAATGGACATCAAGACAAAATTTATTCACTAAAATGGATTAGGCCATGTAATCAGAGCTTCAGTAATATTAATCTCTGACACTTATTGAATGAAGGGGGAGGGAGAACAACTTTTGTCTGCACCCTAGCACTTCTGACTCCCTTCCCCACAGCAGGCTTGCAGCTTATGTTGGCAATTCCTGGGTATTACTTCAAAGAGGATAAGGTTTCCCATCATAAACACTAATTCAAAAATATTAGAACAATTAATTAGATATACTTAGATTCACGGGGTTTTAGGTTTTGATACACTTCAAATGTGACATTTGTTCTGCTATTTTGTATGAAACCTGGATTTCAATTACAGTATTGTTGCAGTAACAAAGGGTAATAAATCAGACTTGTTAAAAATAGTCTTGATGCCACAATTTTGTACTTAAATCGGAATACTTTTGGCTGGTGCAGAAACCCAGCCACAAATAATAAGCAATTTAACATCTGCTTCAGAAACAGCAAAGGTTTAAGTTTTTAAAGCCGCCTCTGCTATAGCAAATCAAGGGTCCCAACTATCCTTACTTTTAAATTAATAAATTAAACACACAATTTTTTCCCTGTAATACTTCTGTGGGGAAAAGGCAGATTTTCCTTAAAGTTTGTTTCAAGATTTTCTTTTCTTTCTTTTTTAAAAAACTCAAATACACTGAGAAGATCCCAAAATAACTTTGTTAGTCAAAAATAATAATTTGATATAAATGGTGATGGACTCAATCAAGACAGCCTGAAGAAAATGTACAGAGTGGTGTCTATCTCACTTACATTTTCTGGGTCTCAAGTGATTGATTTCTTAAAGGATGGGTGAGCAGACACAATTATATCCAGGAAAAACACAGACATGCATATAAACTGAAATGTAACTATTTAAAGAGCTATGGGAAAGTAAATACTATATGTTTTCTGCAGTACTAAAACTATAGTTCCCATAACTGAAACCATTCTGTAGGCTACATCACATTTGCATCAATAAACTTCCACAGAAAGCAGGCAACTGCAGGGCGTGTCAGCAGAATGCCAATCATTAGAGGCAGGTTGCTAGCGGTCACAGTACTGGCTGTGGGTAAACAGTGAGTAAAATTACTTACCAATTGTTCACCTGAAGTATAGTGAGCCCTGTGTCTTGTGCCAACTGCTTTTTCTGTTCTTCTGAAGGGTACGGGTGCTAAAAGATACCAAAATAAATACAGAGATTTAAAATGATGATTTTATTCTCTTTTAATTAATAATAAAGTCCGACGTCTATTTAAAAAGGTGAAAATGCTGAGGTGTGTCACTCTTTTGTAATTATTAATGGGCTACTGCATCATTTAATTAATGGCAGTAAAAGACAAGCCAATTACAAAGATTAGTGAAGTGTAGAAATAGCTGCTTAGGATACTGGCAGTACCTTGATACTCAGTGCAGATATTTGTTACAGTATCACAAAGTTTTGTTATTGTCTTATGTGAATTATTAAAGTCATGTTACTGAGGGCTTTTTTGGCATTTCACCAAATAATAAAGAAAACACACACACACATACACACACACACACACACACACACTATATATAGTGGTGCTTACATACAGAGTCTGATTTAATGAAGGGAAATCTTATCTGTGCCTGAAAATAATTTGCAAATAAGATCAGCATCTTGAACAGCAACAAATGCTGGGATTTTGAACATAGGCCAACATAAGGTCAATGATCAGCACATTTTTGTCTGACATTAACATAGCTGTGCTACACTAATCATGAGAGACAGAAAATAAATACTAGTTTAAATGAAGACAATTAAATCATAAGTTACATTTCTTGTGAGAACTTGATTGCTTTCTCAGAAAATTCACTAATGCATGAATACAAATTACCGGTGCTTAATAAGTTAAAAGCAAAAACCACATCCAAGTCTGAATTTAGTAACAACTTTGCCTACGTCGTTTTCCTTGATGTTAAAGTATTATTGTCCTTAAAGAAAATGAACCAAAACCACAAATACAGCAATCCTCAGGAAGAAATGTCATTTAGGGTAATCTATTCTGGCCCTATACTATAGGTAAAAGTACCACTAACTTGAAATTTAAATGCCAGAGTACCTGGGACTAACTTCTGGACCACTACATGATAAAGTTATTTTAAAATTCCAGTAAAATTATTTGATAAAATAGATTTGACATGTCCAAACAGCACGTTAACAGTTGCAACATTCTTTACTGTATTATGCACACATCCACTTTTCCACAAAACATTCCACTGTTCTTTGGCATTGCCATTAGATGTAATATTACAGAAGATGTAAACGAAAACTTTTTTAAAATATAAGAATATATATAGGAATTTATAACTCAAAATCCAGTGATCTTACTTTTATGATAACTATTGAACACATTTTACAAACTACTCTGAACCACATAACCGGAAATCTAATAGCTATGTTATACTAATTGACATTACTGAATTACCTCATCTTACAAACTATGGACCTTCATAATTCAATTTGTTTTCTCTTGTCAGTTTGTCCAACAGAAAAGAAAGCACATTGCAGTGGACTCTAACACTAACAGAATATGCCTATGACACAGAAAAATGATTAACATGACTTTTACACATCAATGGTGGAGTATTATATGTAGACTGAATATATCTTATATACTTTCCAAAACCAATATATTTTTGCCTTTTGAAAATGCTTCCAGGGCAGCTCCATACTGCTAATTACATCTGAGCTACATTTCCGTTAATGACAAGCATACTTTTATGGGCATAAACATGACACAACCATTGAAAGAACATTCATAGAAACTATTTTGAATTATATTATTCGTTAAATGTGCTGATAGCCACTCCTTGCTGAGTTTGCTAGCCATCTTTCAGTTCTTTTATGGTCCATGATCACAGTATCAATGCCATTTAAGTTTAGAGTCAATGTAATTGCCGCTGCAATTCATCTGTGGTTTATTTTCAGAAACATGTTTGTACTTATATACTATGCAGTAAACTGTTGCATTTTAGTTATGTCCATCAACTTGATCTTAGGCCATCAGAAGAACCTGACCATTCAGCTTGAAATAGCCTCAGTATTCTCTTCAAAACCTTACTATGAAGATTTGTAGACTTTCATTTTAGTTTTACTTCTCATTTTAACTTTACTACCATAAAAGGATATGCTTTATTTTCTTATTTTGCTTTGTCACCTTGCATGTGATCTGAGTTTAAGTAATTGAACAAACTGTGTCTAATTTTATGTAGCAAGCAATAATTACTAGATAGCCTCTAGCTACTGGAATTGAGAACTCTGTCTCCATTTAGCAATTTTCAATTGTTCTGGACTTTTTTCCAAATAGTCAAGACCGGATAAAATTTGTCATCAGAATAATACAGCCACTGTATAAATAATTGCTTTAAGTGTATCAAAACAAAATTCCTTGAATCACGGTATGTTTAAGGTCATCTGATTTTTTCCATAGTTATTGGCTTAATGTAGCATAAACTTTGAATTTCATGAAAAATCTATAATTGTTATAATCACATGAAAGCCATGACTTGATGTGGCTAATCCCTCTCAGCCAAAAGTTCACAATGAGGTAAGCTTTTTATACGGACACTCAATATGCTTAAAATATCTTGAACACTGTGCATCCTTACTATATAAGCTATTTGTGGATACTATGAGTTGTGCCTTTGTAGGCTTAAAAAAAAATGACTTGACAACTAATCAACATGCCACAGGCTAGGTTGCTATAAAAATTTTCAAAGCCTTGTTGCATTCCCACCCACCGGGCTAGTAAGGCATATGCTACAGGCAATGGCAGACAACACATTGCAACAGAGATAAAGGGGAAAACCCTCAAACTGCCATTTTATTAAGAAATAAGGAAATTCATTCTGTACTATTGCTGTTAATCCTCTTTTCACATATGTAGCAGTAATAGATAGTTTCCATGAGAGTGCTTCTTTATTAATTTTGTTTAAAAGGGACAAAGGCACTCTTTAAAAAAAGTCACTTATAAATGTAGCACTGATTCCCGTTGGCAAATATACCTAACGCTAAGATCACTTTGGGATATCAAAGCAAATTGGACCACTGTTCAATAAACAGTGACTTGAGACCTTTACTTTGTTATGTACATTAGCCTCATACCATTATCTCTTAAAAGCTTAATTATTTGCAAACAATTGATCAAGATGTGAATTTGAGAAAGGAATGCTAGGACCACTGGGAGAGCTGCAACGCATTAGGAGAGCAAACAAAATTACCTTTAGATCTTACAATAAGAATTAACGATTGTGACCATATATAGGGCAGTGCAGTAGCTGAAATGTTCCTTCTGGAGTGTTTTCCATTTGATCTACATTAACACCTCAAGAATGAATGAAAGCTATAAAACAGTGATTATGTAGGGGAAGGCTAACCCTCCTTCCCAGAATCAATCCAGCACATGTATATTGGGAGATTGCAGACTAGCTTTCCTGTGGAGGCTAGAGGAAAAGGGTGCTTCCAAGAGATATGCTTTAAGAATTATTTTGGGAAAGTTTGATGGTCTGTGTTATGCAGAAGGTCAAACAAGATAATCATATTGGTCCCTTCTGGTCTTGGACTCTATGAAAATAGGTAGCTCGTAGGGAAACAGAAGTTCAGAAGCCGCTAGGCTTACAACAAATAAGGGTTAAGGCATTACTGTAAAATAATGGGGCCAAATTCTACTTTTTTCTATTCAATAGGTTGCAGCAGTGTTATAGCGCAACATTTAGCCTATCTGAAACCTACCACTTGTTCCTTACTATAAAGGAACAAGTGGTACAGAAATGTGGATTGTTTGACACTATTAATGTGTTTTTGTGGCTCTGTGTTATTACTTGTAATAATGACTTAGTACAGAAGTGATTGCTTAATAATCCCATCTGAGCCTGCATGCAAATGAAAATTTAACCCTAGGGGATCTGCCCAGGGCAATATGAACAGTTAAGGAACATTTGAAAAGGTAAAAGTAACTTACAGAATTTAAGTCAGAGCAGTCATTTTAGCAGTAACAAAGCAATGAAACTGACAGAGAAAAATGTAATTTTCCATTATGAAGAGTTTAATAAAACTGTACTTAGAGAGTAGCATTCCTGATAGAACGTGTTGTTGTTTTGTTTTTAAAATGCAGCAGAGAACTTGTTTAACCAAACAATCAATAAGACTTCTTTATTCTTTGACTACAGTCAATAGGTAAAGAGAAACTCTACAGTAAATACAGATGGAAAGTGTCCAGACCCATATCTTAATGATACTCCTTGTCCAAATGTACTCCTTTCATCAAATTTTCCACTACTGACTGCAAATGCGGATGCCAGGACAGTGATACACTTTATCTTATCTGCCCTGGTAACCAAGTATCAATAACATTCCCTCCTTCATTGCTTTGCCCACTATAACAGCACATTGTAATGGTTGCAGAAAAATGGAAAATAATCCTGTACAGAGCTTGCTGCTGAGATAATGGAAGGCTAAGCTGTCCCTTCTCAAACCCCAGATTAGTAATTTCTTGTGACATAGAACTGCCTCTATACCCAAACTGCAAAACAGCTGTAACAAAGCACAGAGATAGAAGCAATTTTCAAGCAAAATGTTATATGTTATACTTTAAAAGGTATGGGAATAGGCACAGGAAGAACTGATCTAATATGAGGAGTTATGGCAACTGTCCAATATAATAACCCTTATCAAAGCATGTTCTGTTGCTTGGCTGAATATGTTGGGAGAACAATTTCAGAAGTTCTTTTATCCTTTTCCTCCAGTCCTCTGCCTCCTCCACAGCTAAGTTTAATGCATTTATAGAAGATGACCTTGAGCTAAACTCTGGTCTGTGATGGAGAGATACTTACTCCCCCAAAAAAACTCCCCCCTAAAAAAAAAAGTCTACCACATGGACTTTCACTATATTAACCATTACATTCCTGTATTATGCTATAATACATATACGTTCTAATGAAACATACATATATGTTCTAATGAAATGTTTTTGAATTTATATATAGACTTATTTTAAAGATTCTTACTCAGCTATTTTACGGGTCTAAACCTAGCTGTTCGATTAATAAACAGAATAAGTAGGTGATCTGGATAATACTGACAAATTACAAATCAGTTTTATAGTTAACTTTAAATCTTGTTTAATCAAAACTTTTTCACTGTAAAAAATTTGATAATGTGGGTGGGAGGGGTTTTATGTTGTACACGTGAATTGTTTACGTTGTTCACAATTAAACTGATCTATGATACATTTTAAAAAAATCCATAATGCTTCCTTATTGTAGTTCAGCTTTATGAATTAGTTTTACTGTTTCAGTGAATGCTTTTTTGTCTCCTGACTGCACATTATCAAAGAGACACTTTGTGCCTGCTATTTGCATTACAAAAGCAGTGCATGGTGTAGTCTAAGAACATAGCTTGAATTTATAGTAGTTCAGTTCTGTATCCTCACACATAGTGGAATCAAAAGAATAACTAGGGTGTCTGCACTAGCAAAGTAGCCAAAAGCGTTTGGAACACTAACAGTAAAGTCACAAGATTTCAACCTGCTTTCTGAATTCTCACCAGTGTATTTAGATAGAGCAATAAATAGAATGCATTTAGACACAGTTTGCTCATTTTTCAGTCTGGGAGAATTAGTTTGTAGATAAGCCCTATTCAGTAGTGGCTCTAAGAAGTTGCCAAGTTGAGGTGTACAGCTATGAAAATCAACTGAGAAGCTGAAAGCTAGATCTTGTTTGTCACATGGGAATGAGTTGCACATCTAAGGAAAAGCTAAACATTTCACAGCAATCACTTTAGTCTAAATAAATCCACAAGGATACAAAGGAAAACCTTTTATAACTTTCGCACAATCAGTTACATAGTTTAGCCCTGTAAATCAGCTGTACAATGCTACTGTATTGTCTGTTTGATTTGTTATTTAAAGCTCATTTATTGTATTTTCAGTACGTAAAACACATGTAGTGAGTAAACATAAAAGAAGGCTATATTAGTATTAAATACACAAAGCAGACCTAGTCATCCTTTAAAATTATTATTATATATATATACACACACACATACACACTATCTTAATAAGCTAGCCACGTCTCAATGTGATTTTAATAAAATTGTTATTAAATTCCTGCACTGATAGTTATTGAAAAGTTAACTGTAAATGCAAAATCAAAACATAAAAACATGTAATATCTGAAGTAACTGCGGTGTCTTTCCATATTTTACAATGTAAAGTGATACTCTGCAGTTTGGCTTCTACTACATCAGAGAATTCCTAAGGGACAGATTCTGAATAGCAACTTATTCCACAAAAGGTCCTATTGATTCCAATGGGAACCACTCAAGGAGTAAGGTACCATTCAAGGTGAGTGAAGGTATCCAGAATCTGGTCCTTACTATGGAAAATACACTATATAAAGTATCAGAACATCAAAAAAGAGACCTAGTTTTGTTTGGGGAAGCATCGGGGGAGGGGAAGAAGGGGACAAGTTGTGTTTTCCTGAGAAAAAGTGTCTCTGATTCTCTCTTTCCATTTCCCCTTCGTAGATAATTTCTTACAAGAGCTGTCTATGAACCCGTTTTGGCATACAAAAACGTGAATCTCCTCTCCGGCATTCAAGGAGAGATATGGTATGGCTTGGGGCACTCTGCCAATACTTTTCTGGTGTGCCCCATCAATTTATGCAGAATGTAAGCATTCATTAAGGGGGGGAGGGAGAAGAGAGTGGGTGGGGGAGGAGTTCAGCTCATCCCCTACACAAGATATTATAGGAGCCAGAGATGGAAAAGCCTAACAGATCATCTAATATAGGGGTTCTCAAACTGGGGGTTGGGACCCCTCGGGGGGGTCACAAGGTTATTACATGGGGGGTCACGAGCTGTCAGCTTCCACCCCAAACCCCGCTTTGCCTCCAGCATTTATAATTTTGTTAAATATATTAAAAAGTGTTTTCACTTTAAGGGGAGTCGCACTCAGAGGCTTGGTATGTAAAAGGGGTCACCAGTACAAAAGTCTGAGAACCACTGATCTAATCCATTCCCCTGCAACTACAACATTGTTCCGTCCCTACAGCACATGACCCACTACGTTGTCCAGTTCAGGTTTAATTATCTCAAGTCATGGACCTTCCTTCACTTCTCTTAGCCAATCTAATAGAGCTTACGGTTTTGAGGTGTGAACCTAATTCTTGCTCACACTAGTTTAACTTCATTGACTTCAGAGAGAAGCCCCCACTCTACACCAGCACAAATGAGTGCAGACTCAGGGAGGTAAATGCTCCCTTTACCTTTTACCCATTACTCCTAGTTAAATCCTATGGTTCTGTATGATCCAGAAGGGATGGGGAAAGAGGAACCAAAAGTCAGCAGAGGAGTGGATCCGTGAGTGAGGCAGGAATAGAGAGGAACCTTCTGTTCTCCGTACCCCACTTCGACCTCTGATCCTGCACGAAATGCAGATTGCATGCAACTACTAAGGCTAAACATAGTTAAGTGTTTCATTAGCATTGTATAAGGTACTGTTACAAATTAATTTTGCTGGGAAAGGACAAGGGGACTGTCAACTTTATTTGAAATAGTTTCATCCACTTCCATAAAAAAATCTGAGTACAAAATGTCAGAAATGTGAACGGGAAGCACTAATGCAGTAAAGCCAACCTGTTCTTCAGGCTGTATTTTCACATTCTGTACACAGTAGGCATCAGCTTGACTGGAAAGTGTTTGATTATATATATTACAATACATTTTGTTAATTCATTACAGAAGTAATTCCTTGCTATTTTGTTAGCTTAGTCTATATAATATTATAGTGGGGTGACGGACTTTCCCTTTCTGAAGTCCAGGGTGTTTGGGTTTTTTTATATATATTAATACTGTATAAAAGCCAACTGCATTTGAAGATAAATAGCTTAGGACAAAGTAATTAATATGAAAAGATGCATCCGTAAAATAAGTGACATTATCTTAATTGTAATGTAGTACAAACAGCAATGAAATATTACATGAGTGACATTGAAATAACAGAGTAAAGGCATTATCTAACTTCCAATCCAATTATAACTAAAATTCACATACTTAAAAGCAAGCTTTTTAATTAATCCAACTTCACACCAGAAGGCTAGTCACAGATCTCAAAAGGTTAAATCCATCTTTGAACAGTGCTCATAAAAATCTGCTGTCTGCTCCAACCTTCTTCCAAGTTAAAAGCTCCTATCAAGGAGGAAAAATCCACAACTCTAACAGAATGTTTCCGTGAACGTTATATAAATAAGTAGTACACAGAAGAACCAAACTCCATAAAAGTCTTCTGTTGTTTTGTAGGGTGAATCTGAAGCAGATTAATTCAGGTAAATATCTCCTAACCAGCAGCCTAGTCTCAGTAATAATTCACTGTCCTTATCTGCATCAAATGACTTTATAACAGGTAGGCTTGGAAATAGTCCACAGTCTCTGGTAAATGATAGCAATAGAGGTGGTAATCCCAAGAAGTTTTTGCCAAACCTCTATTTGTGTTCTCTGCTTTCTGTCTTTGTCTTTCTGTGTTCTGTATTTCAAAGCCTGTCTCCTTATACTGTGGATAACAAGCTCCTAGGCACACCTTATTGGGTCACAAGATTACAGTGAAAGAACATTAAGGGGGTGTGTTCTATTCAACAGGTTCCCTTACCTAGGAGTTCCCCCTCAGAAAGTGGCACAGTTATCTTAAAGAGATAACACACTTCATAGTACACAGCATAACAAGTGAACAGTTTGAAAATATTCTCTCAGACTCATCTGCCTTCTCTTGCATAGCAACCAAAAGGTTTTACGAACAGATTTACAAACGCGCACACACAGCTGACCATCTAAAATGCCAACATAAAGAGGTTTTACATTTACAAATTTTCATTAGAAAAAGCACCATGGAAGATGAAAAATAAAGCTGCTATTTTGAAATGTTTCTTTGTTGGCATCAGAAGTCCTTGAACAGATGCCCTGTCCACCATTAAATATTCACAACATATCCTTGTAAAAGAATAAAGTACATACAACTTATGAGCAAAAAACACAATGTGTTCTTCATAAAAGAAAGATGCACTTAAAGATCCAGAAAAACCTAGAGAAACAGGACTGTTCCCAATATAACTAAAGACTCTTGGAACTGGTACACATTCTCTGGCGTTAATTTTCCCACTTAAATTACAGTGATGGTGTAGCCTCATCTCATTAGAGATCATTGTCCCCAGTAGACAGTTGTGTTTATGGGGGATTCTTGCTGTTCCACACCTGCTGCTCAGGTTGCTATGTGATAAAGAGTGCATACAAACAGCAGACTTGAGCTTGCTGGACTGCAACTGATGAGCCCAGGCTAATTCAGGGGTGATTATGTAGTTTACTGGACCACTAAACCTCTTTAAGCTTGTAATTACTGCCTATTTGAGTAAAGAACATTCAAAAGCAATTCACTGCATCATGCCTGCCACAGCTGGAAGCAGGCTGCCAGCAGTCTGTGGGGACATTAAAATCTACAGGGAAAGGGATTCAAGCACAGATAGTAGGCACTAACAGCGGCTTCAGCAGCCAAGTGTGTTCACATTCCATCTCACCTTTTCTGACCAGGCATACCATTAAAGGTGCAATGAAAACTATAGAAAAGCAATAAAGATGACAAATAATGGTATATAATTGAAAGAACTGCATTTTAATGACTTTTTTCCTTTTATCAGGCTAATTTTTTTTAGGCTTTTTGTCATGCTAAGGGGGAGGTGGGGATGCTTTTTACAAAATCCACTGCATGGATTTAGAATGCTCTTGTTTCCAAGTATTTTTTTAAACAGTTTTAGAAACAAAAAGTGCATCTTGTTTGTAATTGTAAACTAAACATCAGCCCCCCCTTATGATTTTCCAGCAACGTCTGTGTACAAATGATTTCCATTTGAGATAGTTCAATTGCGAAATTAATTTCAACAGACCCACACAATAACAATGATAATTTTTACTTATACAAATTCATCTTTTGCCTTGTGCTTTTCAAACAATGAATCAATCCTCATAAACAGCACTTCTCTGAGAGGAGTATATTACTCTATCCACTCCAACCATTCAAAAAAACATAAATCAGGCCCCCCAGATCATGAAAACACTTTAAAAATAATAGGCTATAGGTTCTTTTTATTTACCTTCAGGATTTTGAGCTATTAGGGTTCACATTTTCAATCTTTTCTAAGAACTTTTTCTTTTAAATGAGAAATGAAATTCTCATGTAATCACCTGACTTCAGGAACTGGGTCTTTAGGAAAAACACCAAACATCATGAGACTTGGGGGAGAAGTCACAAGAGCTGACAACACTATGCATTTTACACAGAAATAAATTGAGGTATAGAAAGACTGAAAATCTTTCCTGAGGTCACATAGTAAGTCAAAGGCAAAGCCTCGAACAGAACACAAGTCCCCGACCTGTGCAAGTGGAATCTTGCACCTGTGTGATGCTTCATTGACTTAAACAGGGCCTCCCATCTGGGCCCATGTGCATCCGACTTCAGGACTGGGGCCCTAGATTCTCAATTCCCCTGCTCTAACCGCTTGACAATATTGCCTCTCATAACAATAGTTTAGTGTTTGAGGTCAGACTAGATGATCTAATGATCCCTTCTGGCCTTAAAAATCTGTGAAAATGTTAATTAAGTAAAACTGCATCTAATACACTTGCATGGAATTTACTTTAAAGCAACACAGGACATATGGATACCAGAATTCAACAGTGTCGTTCTCATTTTCTTGCTAACCACCCCAGCTGCTTTATACATTGTTTTGTTAGACAGACAGACAAACACACATCAAAAAAAGAAAACCCATCACATGCTTTTTTCTTTGCTGTTGATTCAGCGATCATGTGGCTGTAAATAAATTAAAAGGGACCGGACCTTAATGAAGGTGAACCGGTTTCTCTTTTCACCTAAGCTTTTCGTCCCTTCTTTTAAAATGTCTTAATACATTCTAGCCACAGTAAGAAATATTTTATATATAAATATTTCTTACTGTGGATGGAGAGAGAGAAGCAGATGTTGTTGCCAAAAATCAGCTATTAAATGATAATATAAAAACATTACGGAGAAGTTTATTCTGAAAAAATATGTAAATTCTAAGGAACCAAAAGCCACATCAATTCTCTGACTACTCCATTCAAGTTCCAAAGATCTAGGAGCTTATAGGCTATCTAGATATCATTCTCATTAATATTCATTAGGTAGGTCTACTTGCATTTTCATAAGCTGTGAAGGTAGCACAAGAAACAATCAGAATTCTTTAACACAGAGGCATTATCAATTCAACATCTGCCAAATAGGAGGTATACAGATCTGAAGTTGAAATTCAAATGCAATTTACCTGTACTAGAGCTGGTTTTCATGAAACTCTTCACATTCCGATACAGAGCAAGCTATTTAAAGGTCCTCTCTTCTTACACACCTACAGTTCAGCTTTTAAATCTGATAGTTCATTCTCCAGTATTTTTACCTTTACCACTAGATTCTCTCATAAATTGCATTCTTCATACCCTAGCTAGTAAGTTTTCTTCTGTTAAAAGGGTTTAAATTTAGTAATATTGCATATGAATAATACAGTCAAGTTTAAACTGTAAACTTAACTAAGCAATTCTGCTTTCTGACTAGATAATTTATCTACACAAATTTATGGTGTGAAATCTCTGAGTCAGGGTGCAGAACTGTGTGCCATTTTTGATCAAGGCTGGCTAATTTTGTAACTTACAATTACCAGGAGAGAGAGAGAGAGATTTACAACTCTTAAAAGGAAAAAGTGCTCTAGTTAATTGTTTATCCTAATTATCAAAGGAATCTAGCAGATAATATTAATGAATTTAAATGTAAAATGTATATGCTTTTACAGAGTAATAATATTCCTACCTAGATCTACTCAGACAAAACAAGAGGTGGAAGAAACCTTTGGTTCTCTTCCTCCCCACATTTCTAGTTCCATCCTTAAATTAGCAGCATATGTGTTTGTTCACTAGGCCACAATGTATTGATCGATATGATTTATTAAGAACATTAATTGTATGAAAGGCTTAGACTTGAAAAGCGTTTATGGGATCTTATTCCTCTGGGCTGGGGACATGCTTGGACTCTTTGGAGCCCTCTCTAAAGAACCAATCCATTTCCTGCTGCAGTCAATGGAAACACTCCCACTGACTTCAAATGGATTTCAGTGAATCTTTATGGGCCAAACCCTACTCCCCTTACTAACACTGTGTAGTACTTTAGATCTCAGTGAGACTGCTTGTGGAGCGAGGGGCTTACTGTGAGGGTGGCAGAATTTGCACACTGAGCAGTTACAGTGAAGTCAATGGAACTATTTGTAGGGTGAAATCCTGGCCCCATGGCAGTCTGTAGAATCATTCTCATCAATTAAATGGGGCCTGGTGGATTCCACCCAGAGTACGTAAAGTTAAATATCTCCTTAAGTCTTTGCAAGATCACGGCCTAAATGAGCATCTGATGCTGACTGAGCCACGGAAAGTCATTGGCAACGATCTCAGTGGAGGCTCCTTTCCTACCCTCTGAGTAAGAGAAAACGTGTCACGTTTATAGCCATCTAAAGAGGATTGGGAGGGGGAAACCGGAGAACCCCAGTACCAAAGGATACAATCTACAAGACCCTGTCTTGAATGGTTTTCAGTCAGGGGCCAGACACACCAACAACAAACCACACTTGGATGCCTAGGTAAGAACCACCATTAAATAGACAATCAATGAATTTTCAAACAGAAACATTTAGATGTAATGTAGCTTTTAGCACATTTATGATATGATATCCATTAATAATTCAGGAAGATAGCAACACATTCATTTATTTTGTCAATACTAAGCTTGAAAAACTTGCATGCCTTTTTTCCTCTCTCGACCAGCACTCCACTTTCATTTACAAAGACCTGAATGAAAGTAGCTAAAGACCCAAGGAAAAAAAAAAGTCACTATTAACAAGTCATAAAGTAACAGGGAGACCGGGTACATTTGATCTTGTTGCATACATGAACCTTTCTAAGACGACTATTCCAATTAAAATAATGTAAAATTCTATCATTTTGATTATACCAAATGATGAACTTGACTATTATATGCATATATTTTGTTTAATGGCTTCATTTATTTTAATAACAAAGAGACACTAGATCTTTACAGATGAAAGCTTTATTTCATGGCTTCAGTGCAACTGGGATTTTTAAAATCTGTGATGTTAACCAAAATGGGATAATGGATGTTCTCAGGGGCCCCACTTTATAACATTTTATGCAGGGCAAAACTGCATGAGAAATAACAAAAATATTGTTTACCCCTATTTTAAGAATGCAGTCCTAGCTGTAGCCTCAGAGGCTCTGTAATTGTTTTTCATCTCCTTCTCATTTCTCTGACTGGTTACATCTTCAGTAAAGTGTGGCCATAGAAATACTGTGACAAAGGCATTAGCTCCCTAAAGATTTATAATAAATGTACTGAAAGACACTGTTCATGTGATTTTGAGGAGACAAGAGTATGACTGCAATACACTTGCTTTCTCTGTAACAAACTGTCTAGAAAGTTTTGTTGGCAACAGAAAATTGCAAGAATGTTAATCCCACTTGAGATCTACTGACGAAAAGCACTATATAAGAGCTAGGTATGATTATTATTACATTTTTATGAGGAGTTAATTCCTAATGATGAATCAGAAACACCTTATCTAAACTTGATCTTAGATTTGTACCATTCTGAGTAACTTCTATCTATTCACTTTTTTTAAATATTAAAAATGGTTCATATGCTTCTCAGAAATGTGTGTAACATTAAAGTTGTTTATTGCTTGGTTTGTTGTACCACAAACAATAAAAAAAATTCTTGTAAAATCAGGCCAAAAATATAAAAATAAAAAAAGCATACATGTGATAAATGTTTTATAGAAGGTATCTCCGCCAAGATGGCAGCTCCTGATTAATGGCTGTATCATCCTTGGCTCCACTGCAGTGAGGCCCCGGGTCTGATCTGACAAACATCCCCTTCGTCTGCAGCCAATCAGCAGATGTAAGCACATAGGCCCTGTCAGGTTGACATATCATTCCTACGACAATGTCAACGAGTATTAATGTTCAATTATCTGTCCTAGAAATAACCCTCGCCTTTATGCATTGTGTAACTGCACGCGTGGCACTGTGGTAATCCAAACGACAAGGGCAGAAATGCCCGCAATAACCCAGTAGCTGTGAGTCGGCTTTCCAACATTGTGATGACATTGCCTTGCGGTATTGAATGGGGGACTTTTCTTTTTTGGGGGGGGGGGGGAAATTCATGTTTGAAGGACCCCAAAGACCTTTATTACCCTCTTAGCATGTTTGCATGTAGGTAGTTCTTGCAAGCTCAATAAGCATGCTTCAAACGGCTCATATTTTGATTTCACTACTACACAGAGCTACTTGGTTTTTATGTAGGACTATAAGCTGTTGATTATTTTGCAGTGTCTTTTTATTTCCTATGCTCAGGTGTATATCATTTACCATCAAACAAAAGTGACAATAACAGCTTCTTCTAGTGCTGTGTCAAGATCAATTCAACTCCAAACAGTAGAGCTAAAGCAATCTGTCCAAGAGAAACATTATGGGAAGCGGTAGTTAAAGAAAGTTAACAATAAGACCTCCAGCAGAGGGATGATTTAAGAAATATACACAGGTTCATTCCACCTGACATCTCTTACTGCTGTTCAAATATTAAAATTATTGATCACTTTAGTCTAGACCAAATTCACATCCAGCTCTCAGAGTAAAGACCTTGGCAAATGTCTCTTCCTCTAAATCAGTGTTATGGCACAGCATTTTTTATTCTAATAGGCTGCAGCACAGTTTGTAAGATTTTTGTTACTCTGGCACATTTTCCTTGAACTAACATTCAAAGGTTATCAGCTGTAAGTTATGCTTGCTAAATCTTCTTATAGAACTAACAATCAGAGGGAGGGAGGAGGAGGAGGTTCAGTGATAAGTAGTGCCAGCTCTAAGATAAAGAGTCCTCTACATAATCTATGTTTATTTAGACAACCATCTAGCCACAGTACAGATTTAAAGAACCCAGGTGGTATGGTTAATATAATAATATAACTACTCCTCTCTCGTCAGGGCTCTATTATATTTCTACGGCAAGTGAAGTATGGTCAAATTCGCAATGTAAGCAACTGTACAAGTTTAAATATCAGGGTTTTTTGTAATAAGGAACAATTTAATCTGAAAATATATATTACTGGAGACTTTGGCCTAAAAAGAGTTCGCTGTATCAATCTAATATACAATGAAGATTGCACTTGGCAATATTTTCTATCAAAGATTATTCAAAACACCTTGTAATAAACATATTTATCAAATGATCCCACTGAACTAAATTATAATAGTATCTCAAATTTATATACAGTACTGTAATTCACCATAAAGGTGCTTTACACACTATAAAGAATCACTTATATGGCATCCCCTCAGTGGATACACACACACACACACTGCTGACAGGAATCAATCCACACAACAGTGAAAGCACACCTCTACAGAGGAATGCGGCAACTATCTTAGCAGCATTAGTGCAATATAATACAAAGCACTTAACGTCAGGACATAAGGAAGAATACCATAACCCCTGTAGCCAAAAGATGATTTAATTTACACATTCAGCAGTAATATCAAATTACAATGTAAAGTTTATAAATAGCAAATTAGTTTATGACTCAATTTCTCCTGTTATTCGAGGCCAAATTAACTTGCCTCCTATGTATTCAAAACATTTCCCCCCTTTTTCCTTTGATAATTCACCCCACGGTTGACTCAGTTACTTTATGTAGGTGGAAGTGATGAATGTTGCTGAGTGCCAGTTTTTTTTGGTCCAAGATGAATAACCCCAAGGAGCAACTTGCACTGAGTCCCAGGCTCCTGTCAGCCTCATAATTGATGATGTTTTCCCTGAAAGGGGTGGGGATTGGGACACATTAGGGCTCAATGGGGGAAGTAAGCTGAGTGAATTGACTCAGCAGCTAGGTCTTTTACCCATGGTTCCTAATATGTATAAACTTATTACTGCCAAATGTACTTTAACACTGGAAGGGGGAAAAAATCAATCTGTTCAAATGAAATAATGTAATACCAGAAGTTTAAAAAAAGTGAACTTTTGTACTGGCAAGTGTGGAAGAACATTTTAGTCAACTCTGTTCTTTCTGAAGTGCCATTTGCTACTAAACTAAGAATAAATTTGCAAATGTAAAATGCAAGGACTTAAGAGGAATAGCACAAAATGATTGCTATAAAGCCAATGTATCTCTTTCTAATCTTGTTCTCAAATGTCCCATGACTTTTATAACAAAGATGTGCATGGAAATGCACATACTGTATTTCAAATGTAGATTTTATGTCAGCATATTTTTATAGCAATTCTGAGAGCAGTTGCTCCACTTCTTATCTATGCAATCTGGAAGTAAAGCAGGCTCCCTGCCAAGTCACTGACAGCATGTCTTGCCCATGTTGCCATGGGTGACTAGTGAGTTGACAACCTAGGGATTCCAGCAAAGAAGAGTCACTGACTAATGGCTTCTAGATTCCCAGTGACCTTTGATCTTTAATGGTCAGGACAAAAACAAATGACCTAGTTCAGGAGGCCCCCCCGTCAAACATGTATTTTAAGAAAGCCATTATCAAGTAAACACGGATTGATATGTTTGCTGTATCTACAACAAAATGAAAATGCTCAGATCTCTACCTTCACACAACACGGGAATAGAAATGTGAGCACATAAAAATGGACTTCTCACAAATATATTATTTCATGTGTCACACACAAAATAAATCAAGAAAATCAATTGCTGAGACTAATGAGGTTTATAAAAATAACCAAGAAAATACAGGCAATTTTCTGTCACTGACACAAAAAGTTGCCAAGGTTGGCAACTGTGCTAGAAGCAATTGCACCACATATCCAAAATCTGTGCATAGTTTCTGTCATTAGAGATTTGGTGCTATTCTGACACCAAGGGCTATCAGCTCTAATATGCTACAGCAAAGAGGCTGGCGGCTATAGTAACCATAGAGCATGCTGTCCGAACCTTAATGATAACTTTCATCACTGCATATTGTCACCATAGCAATGAAGCTAGATGTGGGCAAATGACAAGGTTCTGTCACCAGCTCCATATTACACAGCCCGGGCCTGACAGCCTTCAGGACTATTCTCTCATCCATCCTGAATACGCAAATACATTTTCAACAGGCCCAAAAGTAATAATCTGTCCTTCTGCAATGTCATCATTTTACAGGAACTGCTGTTAGCGGTATGCAGTTGTTAGACCCAACGAAAACATTTTGTTTCACTCTCAGTCAAGCTCTCACATTTTTGGAATATGGAAGTAGAAAATAAAACTAACAAATATTTGAAATATGAAAGATGCTGCAAAGAACAGACGTGTGGAGGAGGTCTGGGGGGAATGGAAATTGATAAATACACTAAGTGCCACTGGAATGAAGTAGCATTTGGATTCTGAATCAGTGCACTATGGGAATTTAACTGTTCATTTTCTTTGGAAGAATGTTAACAATAGGCATGCAACATACTGTGATGATCTAAAACTGTATTTAATATTTATATTATATCTGTATACAAAATTTTATACACTGCTACTTGCTCGGACAAAGAGATTTGGGAGGAACACAGGATAATTGGTATTGCATGTGAACCTGTCAATGGATCTCCCCCTAAACATTCTGTTCTGTCTTCCCCATTGCATCAGTGGTGCCACCACAGTTTTACATTATACTTCCAAGAGACTGCACAAGCAGGACCGATAACTTTGTCTACTTCCCTGCTGTCATACCTAGAAGTCGTAACAAAAGTCTTTGACAACAATACACTCACATTTAGAGGTATTTTACCTAGTCACTCTATCTGAACTGCATCTCTGTTTAGAAGATTCCCACTCAGGGTCAGTTCCTGCTCACCTTACTTACTTATAACCCCACTGATATCAATGAGAGTACTCACATGAGTAAGGTGAGCAAGCTATAGCCCTCCGCGATTAACTTCTTTTGCCCTTTTTTGCATATATTTCAATTCATATCTTGTTTTGTGTTTAGAGTCATAGAGAATAATCTGATTTAATGTCTTTGTTCCATGTATTGCATAAACTCTTCAGACATGTGGAAAGCCATCTTTTAATTATTCGTAATTCAGACTCACTTACATGTGATATTTATTGGTTAATACATTCACTATATCCCTTCAGCGGGCAATACCCTTGCTTTTCAATTGCAGGTTTATAAAAAAAATGTTCATGCAGTGAATTTTCAAAACAGATGTAGCGTACCATAGAAGCAACTAAGCAACTAATCTTCCAGGACAAATGTAACATATAAGAACAACTAAACTGAAACAAAAATTCCACATATACTTAAAAATATTATTGTCTGTAATTTAATATAACAATATTTCTAGGCCTATAACCTTGCACGCAGAGGCAATTTCCCAAGCATTAATACTTAAATGGGTCATATGCACCACATCTGTCATTCTGTCCTGAAGTCTATGAGGCACAACCAAGACTCTGCAAGCCTATTGATTTTTCTAGCATTCGCTTTAATTTACTTAACCATTGAGAAATCCATCAGTACATAAAGGGCAACTGTCCATTACTGCCTCATTTGCAGACATTCTTTCCCCTCATTTTTTGGTAAATATTACCCCTTAAATCGCTGTGTGTTTACAGTGTAAAAATGAATCTGAAAAGTGCTCACACCTGTTTCTGTTCAATAGCTGCTGCACTGAGGTATATGTAATGTGCTTAAAGATAGAATAAATATCTAGACATTATTACATCTGTGTGCAAGGGGTGGTAAATTAGATCCTAATTACATTAACAGGGATTCTGCCTCCCAGCTTAAATTTTACATGAGCACTCTGTAAAAATCCAAAAGCTCTGCTGTGGTTTCTTTACGAGCTGGTGATTACAGCTACTTCCTATGCGGTCACTAAATATTCTGTTTACAAATAAATGAAGAAGCTTTGAGCCAACTTGCCAGGGTAATAATCCGTTTTTCTCCCCCCAGCAAACCTTCGCCACATAAGCATGGCAACAATCAGAAGCCCTGGCTTCATCTAATTACTCTATCACATAATTTCACAAATTGCCTTTTCACTGGGGAGCCAAGTGCAAAACACGCTCACAGTGGGATTTCAGGCAGCAGCTTTCATTTACTACTCATTTCTTGTTAAATTAAACACAAAAACACCAGTTGTGTGAAAGAAGTCAAAAAGAATGCTTGCAAATGAGCCAGACAAGTGTATCTCATATTTATACCATTCTCACAAAATAGCTCATTGGCAAGCTGTATTTTTAATGGCACCGTTATATCCTTTAACCCTCTGAAGTCCTTGTGTGTTTCTACAGCAAGCAATTTGCATTTCTGAAAATCAGAAGCCCAGAGCCTTATAATCTATTCAAACATATAATTTAAACTAATATCAACAATGTAAAAATTGCAACAGTGGATGCATGTGTCTTATTGGCCAATATCACAAATGTTTTGTTAATAACCTAGAGTGGTTAGTATCCTGCAAATCCCCTCCCTGTTGCTCTGTCCTACAATTAATAGAGCTTAAAACATCTCTCCTATGTAACACATGACTGCCTGCTACAGCACTGGTAGGGCCAAATTATGCCCTGATTTACACTCTATGTAGCCTCATCAACTGCAAAGGGGTTTTTACAGGGTATAACTCAGGGCAGAATTTGGCTGCTAAACTCTAAGGGCCATTGTATTATACCAATTTTATGTAAAGGGCAATAAATCTAATAAAAAATCTAGTTAATCAAAACTTTATACTATACAATACACACAATTCCTACTTCATACAGGGCCCAACTCTGGATGATGCTGAGAAGCCAATGGAACTAGAAAGCATTTGGGCTTCCCCTTACTAATTATCTGAATCTTAAAAAGACAGGATTCTCGTTTAAAAATAAAGAACACAAATTATTTTGAAAATCATTGCCGTGAGTGTCACATTGCCAGGGCACGTGAACTAGAGGTTACATTACTAGAAGATGACATTTTTACATAAACGTGTACAAAACTAAACACCGCCATTTGTAATTAAAGCCATTGCTTTTGTAGCACTAGAGCCACTAGGTCAGGTACCGTTTTACATCACAAACCAGTCCTTTATGCATGTAGATTTGCCAGCATTATCTGCCCAGGGACAAGAAAACATTAGCGGCAGCTGTCTGTGCGCTTCTACACTGAAAATTCTATTCATACAGACAGGTGGAGTAATTTAAAAGCCAATGTGGTGCAATTTTGATGTGACTAATACCACTGTTTACTAGAATGCTACCATTACTACTGTTTATGAAAACATTACTAAAATTATATTTTATTCATAAGAATACTAAGATTCTAGTTATTATCAGCTTTAAAATGTTCCTACCCCAAAGCTGTGGTTAATAACCCTCCAGGGTTTACAGCCTGCTGCACTGAAGAAAATATAGCTGGATTCCAGCTTGGTGAACAATTGTATCTTCACAGTTTGCTGTATCTTCATAAGACAAACTAGAGACATAGCTCTCAGGCTTACCTGCCAGACGGCAGAAAAAAATCTTAAGGAAGGTTGTCTGTTATCCAAAAACTATTTGGCTTTAAGGCCCAAATCCTATACCCACTTAAGGGGGTCCAAAGTCTGGGGTGGCAAAACCTGATGGTTGTATCTAGGTTTTTCTTCTCTTCTGCAACTGTCCAGGTAGGATGCAAAGTCAGTATCCCTTCTGAGCTCACGGCAGGTAAGCACTAAAACTCAATCAGGGGGTCTTCTAATTATCCAAAGCCATCTAGAATTAGGTTATGTTCAGTTCCATTGTGAATACAATCATTAGCCAGAGACCCCAAAAGTCTGGCAGAATTTAGCTGACGTGAATCATACAGCTCCCAGCTCTTCCAGTCATGGATTGTTCCACTTCATCACTGCTGTCTTGAGAGAATGTTGTGGACCGAAGGAGTCCCCTGACATCAGACACTGTCTCCTTACTCCACTTTTAGGAAATTTTTGAAATCTATTATTTTCCAAAGCCATTTCAAGCATGATCATGTTTGGCCCCACAACTCAATTTTTTCCCTATGTTAGGCTCCCTCACAATGTTTTATTTATATACATTATAAATAAATGTTTTTTTTTAAATCTGAATGATTTCAGTATGTTAATATTGTCCATCTCGTAACAAAAAATGGTTTATCACTAATAAAGAAAAGAACAGTTTAAGCATACTTCTCTGGGCAGTTTCCTGTTTATAAGAGGAAAGATCCAGCAATAAATCTTCTATAACCTACTTTACTGAAATGGTAACATGCTACTGAAAGTGAAGGGAATCCTTTATTTAAAAAAAAAAAGACAATGGTTCCAAATTGGGAAGTCCAGGTGCAAGGTGGGATAAATTAGATCACTGTACACCAACAGACTTTGTTAGTCCTAGTTATACTCTGCCTTTATGTAAGGTGAGGAACTGGAAGGTGTAAATAGTAGGGCTGGTCAAAAACTTTTCACTGAAGTTGGGTTTTTGACTATAAATACAAAGAATAAAACAAATGTTTGGATTTTTTTGGCTTTCTGTGGAAAAACTCACCTTTTTGTCAAAAAACTGAAAACATTTCTGTTTTCCAACAAAAAGTCAACATTCTCGGCAGAGGGGAAAACCCTCCAAAATATTTTCTGACCAGGTCTTGTAAAAAGATGCAAGTTAAAGCAGTCCCCTTCCTGTTTAACTTACACTGAAGAGCTGGAAGAAAGTGTACGTTATACTATCTTGGATCCCCATAGACATGGATGCAACTGATGTAAGCAGGCGTAGAGGAGTCTAAACTAGGGCACAGGAGTCTAACTCACACAACTTTGTGTATCACTTCTGAATCTGGCCCGTTTAAAAAAAAAAAGAGAGAGAGAGAGCTTATTTTACATGGCAGATTACCATGCCTAACCCTTCTGGGGCAGCGCACTTCAGCACTTTCACCTGACCAGATTAAGCCTCTTACTAGCTTACACGGGAGCTTCATGAAACGCCTTAAAAATTGGTAATCACCCAAGGAGCCAGGAGCTTCAGGCTCAAAATTTACATAGATATGTCATTTGTGTCTGAAGAGCAATGCAGACACCTTCAAGAACTCTCCGTTGTAGAAGGATGAACTAGGCTCATAGACTCATAGACTTTAAGGTCAGAAGGGACCATTTTGATCATCTAGTCTGACCTCCTGCACAATGCAGGCCACAGAATCTCACCCATCCACTCCTGTAACAAACCCCTGACCTATGTCTGAGTTATTGAAGGCCTCAAATCATGGTTTAAAGACTTCAAGGTAGTGGCGTAGCCAGGTTTTCAGTGTAGGGGGAGCAAACATAAAAAAGGCGCCCTCCCTTGGCTCCTCCTTTGACCACGGCCCCCGACCGGATCCCCCCCCCACCTTCCGTCCTGCGCCGCCGCCTGTCCCCGGCCTGCTCCCAGTGCTGGGCACGCTCCACGCGGGGCTCGCCAGCCAGGGCCTGGCGGCCTTAAAGGCACAGGGGCCCTTTCGCCTCCCCCCGCCCGCCGCATTAGCAAGGGGCCGGGGAGCGCTTGGCCGCCGAGCCCTGAGCCGAGGAGCCGACCCCCTCGCTCCTCCGGCCACGTCTTCTGCCCCCGCATGGCTCCTCCGGCTGTGCTGCTGGTATCGCCGGCTGGCAGGCACCACTTCTGCCCTGGCCGGCCGCCCCACGGCTCCTCCGGCCGTGCTGCTGGCAGCGCCGGCCGGCAGGTGCTGCTTCCGCGCCTGCTGCCCTGAGGGGAAGCGGCTGCTTCCACTGAACCCCGCTAGCTACGCTACTGCTTCAAGGTGCAGAGAATCCTCCAGCAAGTGACCTGTGCCCCACGCTGCAGAGGAAGGCGAAAAACCTCCAGGGTGTCTGCCAATCTTCCCTGGCAGACCCCAAATATGGCGATCAGTTAAACTCTGAGCTTGTGGGCAAGACTCACCAGCCAGCACCCAGGAAAGAATTCTCTGTGGTAACTCAGATCCCACCCCATCTAACATCCCATCACAGATCACTAATAAATTTAGCCAATGAATTTTGCCTCATTTCTTGTTTGCAAATTATTTGCCACAATATTCCAATTTCCTTTAATGTATCGGTTATTCAAAATTCACCAAAATATTCCTGTGAATAATTTTGGATCTGAAATTTGTTGCCATGATTTCTCCCCTCCCCAAAAATGTTTGGTACTTGAATTTCAGGTAGTTTTGACTGGACAGATACAGACGGTCACATTATATGTTTCTTTCACTTTACTGGATGAGGTTAACCCAAGAATCAGGTCTCCTATGAATAATTACAGTAGATTAAAAAAAGAGACTGCTTTCCATGAACATTTTCCAATGTTCACTTCAATTTTGTATTTCTGCAAATACTGCTCATAGTAAAGTTGTTTCTGAAAATAGACCACAAAAGATGTTCAAGTACAATTAAAGCAAGTCTAATTTTAACATTTGGTGCATATTCATAGTTCCTTTTTTCAGTTTTCCTCCAATTCTTAGAAGATTTGGATTTTTGCAAAAAACTATAAAATAATGTGTTTCATTGGCTTCTGAGGAATTGAAATTCTTTGACTTTATGGTGGTTTCCACACACATATTACAATGGCTACAAGCCAGGAGGTGGGAAAAATCTACAACAAAGTAAGACAGGACTTATGGGAAAGGATTTCTCTTTGAAAAAAAAATCTAGTTGGTCTACTGGATAGGTTTTGGCTTCAACCAAAATGCTTTCAGAGGTCATGTGGAGCTAGAGACTGATATTATAGGTCAGGCAGTTTGGATAATATGTTGTTTTAATCAGAAGTCACAGAAATTTCCTTTGTGGCTCAAATGATGGAAGCCTGAGAAAAGACGGGATTATAGAGAATGATACCAGCCTATTGGCTTGGTAGGGTACAGGCAGAGGAGTGTCTGTTTGAAGAGAGGAGTGATCAGTGGAGGAATCCATTCACAATCAACTGACTAGAACTTCTCATTTATGATCCAGCATTAGCCAAAAAACAGTCAATACCATGTTTTCCTCTGCAGGGACAATTTAGCTCAGATCAGGAACAACAATATAGAAGATGCTGTCTTTCAGAACAGGGAAGCTGTGATTGAATCCAAGAGCTTTCATCTAGCGTATGAGAGCTCTATCTAGGCAGTGAACATGAAAGAATGACAGTTGGAGGACATCAGCAACTAGGCTGCAACAAAAGCAGCTTCCACTAAATATGGCAAAGCCTAAATCTTTTCAGCCATCTCAATCATAGACTGTCAGGGTTGGAAGGCACCTCAGGAGATCATCTAGTCCAACCCCCTGCTCAACGCAGGACCAATCCCCAACTAAAGCCCCAAATGGCCCCCTCAAGGATTGAACTCACAACCCCAGGTTTAGCAGGCCAATGCTCAAACCACTGAGCTATCCTTCCATCATCAGGTGGAATAATTCTTTGGGTGGAGAGCAAGTCAAAAACAACAGTTTTGGGGAAGATTAAAGTGGTCAAGCTTTTGCCAGACTATCTCTGTACAAACTGTGTAGCAGTTGTGATGTCAAAACATTAATTTGCATGCAGCTATTTGAACCCTGGTTCTTTTTATCTTCCGGAGCTTTCTACTCAGGTTCATATTCTTTGTTGGAGAGTACGTCAACAGATCTTCAGGATAATTTTCATTCCTTAATATGAAATGCTGACTCTCAACCTGTGAAGGAAGATTGGGTTCATCATGCCATCCTCTTAGTTAAAGATGCCTTCCTCATCCATGAATCCTGGACACCTGTCACTAGGAAGGCTTACAAAAATTTTTATTGCATTGTCCACAATAAAATTAAGTGAAAGAGAAGACATATGTTTGGAGAAACAAGAAAAAGTCTCTGAGTCTATATTGAAATATAACTCTCATGTTGGCAAACTCCATGAGATCTATGGTATTTTGCCATAGTGCAAACATCAGCGGTGCAGGATGAAGTTAGGAAGGGTTAATTTAAATTGCCCTGTTTCCTTCTAATATTTCCAACCAATCCTTCTGAAGAGGAGGAGAACACAAAGAAGATTTCTGGTTTCAGTCAGTCCTTTCCCTTTTTATGCTGTCAGCAGGCCAATGTGCGCTCCCATGTGCTGTGACTATTACCTCTATCCAAAAATGTAACACATTCTAGATGGACCTACACATAGTCTGAGAGGCACATTAACCATATTTGTATCTCTGCAAAACTGTACATTATATGGGACTGAAAAGCAAACAGAAAAGACTCGAAACAGAGCCTGCTTTAACTGTGAATGTAAAAAGTAGTTAAAACTTGCAAAGTAACCAAACAAATATGTGAAATATATTAAATGTAAGCAATATGACATGACTGGGTATTTTTAATGTTAGAATAATTGTCAAAAAGAAAAACATCATGATATGACATATGCTCCTTAACTGATCTAATTCTGATCACAAATTTAATCTTACAATAATCTAAAACAATAGTCTCTTTCTAATAAGTTCTTTCTGCCAAATAAAATCATTGTTAAAAAGCTTTTATTTTATTTATTTGTATATTTTCCATTTTTTACAAATGTATTAGGGTAATTAATTAAGATTCAAAACCTAGATATAGCCATGGAGAAAACCTTTTCTTTCACTCGACAGACAGCAAATCCCAGTAAGCATTTTGTCTATTCTGCCATTTCAGTAAAACAAACTCTTTAGAAAATTCTTGCAAATGATGTTTAAAAAGAAAATTAAGAAGTCTGATTAAATGACGGGGTTTACCTTGAGCAAATCCTTGGCTCATTCATATTTTAGATCATGGTAATTTGTTTTTAAAAAGGTGTTTGAAGTCTAGAATTTACCTCTTGGCACCATTAAAAAAAATGTAGTTTATAATCCCCTAATGGGTTTAAATAAAGTCTTCAATAGTTTAAATTGTTATTAAACATCTTTTGGGATTATAATTTTATGGTTGTTTTTTTTTTGCCTGATTACATGATGGACGTGTAGATCATCAAATACTCATCACAGAACCAAACCAATTACATTGCATAATCCCCCAAATAAAATTAGGTTTTGAATTCCAACATTTTAAATTATCGCGGATTTAAAGGATAGAGAGTGTTGTTCATGACTAGATTCAAGGGGTGGATGAAACATTTTTTTAACTGATTTTAAAACACAATTTAAAGCTGAGAAAGGAGGAACTGATGGGATCAAGGGAAGACTTGGGCTAACTATGTCCAGGGTTAAAGTAGAAATTACACCTGCCTTTGTCACAATTACATTTATACAGCTCTTTCTGCAAACCTCACTTGAGGCCATTTATTTAAATGAGGAGTTCCGCTTAAAAACTGATGTCATAATACAATCCTTGCACATTAATTGGTCTCAAATACAGAATTTGGGGCCCACAAAATCTTGTCATGTACTGTATCACAAAAAAAAGTTTTGATCAAACTTGCTGAGTTTTAGCTATAACACCATGATGTTTTGACAGAACATCAGTCTTGAGACAAACACTCTGCCATGCAATCAGAAGAACTCACCCAAATCCCAGCCTTATTTTGGTTGAAACATTTACTGTTTTCGGAGCCCCTACTGTTTGGGTATGTTCCACCTACTTTGCCATAATGCACCAGCTTTTGGGTGATATGCAGCTTCTTGGACTGTTTTACAGTTTTATAGCAGATTTTATGTAAATTGTGATGTATGTGAGACAATTTAGCATGCTCACTTATGTAAATTACAAGGGTCACAGATATGTTTTGCCTAACTAACAGCAAAATTGGCCACCTGTTCCAGCGTAGAGTTTTAATAAAAAGTAAGCACCAATGTCAGAGTAACAGTGGCTAAAAATATTTAGTTTTAAGCTGCCAGGGTGGTCACTATTTTTAATAGCATTTAACTACCGGTGTCCTAATTTTTCTCTATGCTAAAAATAAAAGCAGCAGCCAATCTGGATTAATGTATCCCCCTGAGTGTCCCTGAATGCACAGTCTACAACCAGAGAAGACAGCACATGTGTGGCCTTTGGACATACCCCAAGTCTGTCCTGCTGCATCAATGAAAATAATGGGGATTTGCTAAATGATACTGCTCTGAGAGTACTGTACAAATATGGCATTCAAGGAGTTAAAGCCTTAATGGGGGAAGGAGGGTTCAACAAAGAGAGAGAGTTTACTTTTACGTAGAAAATGAGAATTTAAGGGCAAACATTAGAAAAGGAGGTTCCCGTCAGTACACAGAAGACTGAATTATTTTAATGCAATAACTGCATAGAGTAAATTAAAACCAATCTATACACTTTCTGAAGACTGTATTAGTTCTATATTTCTTTTAAATCATTCCAACCACTAATCATTAGTATGAAACTTAGCAATTACTGTCTAGATCACTTGATTCCCTGTCACTGATGTGTATTAATGTTAATAATTGAAAGAAAATTTTTATCTTTGAAAAAAGTTATTTGAGATAACAGTCCAATTAAGAATTGCCACCAGCCAATTAGAATGCTGGTTTTTTACATTGCTACCAATGGAATGTGCTTAATACTTATATAGCGCTTTTCATCTATAAATCTCTACAGGTAAGTATCATCACCCCATTTTACAGATGGAGAAATTAAAACACAGAGAAGTTAAATGCTTTGCTGCAAGTCAGTACCAGAACTGAGGACAGAACCAAGATCTGCTTCCTAGTCCAGGGCTGTATCCACTGGAAAATATGGCCTCCCTAACTTTTTTCACTTTGTTTTATTAAAGAAATTGCAATAGTTGGGAAAAGGAATTAAAAAAAAAATTAGATTGCATCACTAACATTGCCAAAAAAGGAAAAATCCAATGCTATTTTAAACGTGAGAAAATAAGTTTTTTCCCCAAATAATTTAGAAATTAGCTGACAGGAGCACTGGATCTAATTCCTATATAAAGAAAGAAAAAATATATACAAACACCACTTAGAGGCTTATTTTTAGTTTATATGTAAGTTTAGAACAATCAGGAGATAATGCAGCAAGATATTCCCAAATCCCAAATCTTAAGGTATCAGTTCTGGAGCTTTAACACAGATATAAGAAACACAAGTTTGATACTTTGTTCACTATCTTTTGGAGAGAGAAATAAATATTAATAAAATTGACTTACTTTCTCTAACAGACACACTTCTGCATTATTGTCATTATCCAACTTTATTTTAGTCAATTGTTTTTCACTCCACTAAAAACATATTTACTTAATTTTAACATAGAAGATTAAGGTTTATTTTTCTCTTTATTAAAATCAGGAATTTATTTTTCTAATTATTTTGGCATTTATGTTTACCGATCACAATCATGTTCGTGACTCACTACATTTGACTCCATCATTCCTATTAGCATCGGATTTGGAACTGCACCTCTTCTCATACAAATTTTAAGTTATTTTACAGATATAACTACAAATACCATTTGAAAATAAGTGACCTTCACCTGCAAAGTGTCTAAATTTATATGTTTAGCTAATCTTTTTTAAACTGGAATTGCTAAGGTGTGTAAAAGGTAAATTTATATTATAGAAGGATACTATTATTTGATTGTACCACTTTAAATAATGAATGACAAGACAAAAGCACAATATGTTAATAAAAGTACATAAGAACATAATAGTGGCCATACTGGGTCAGACCAAAGATCCATCCAGCCCAGTATCCTACCGACAGTGACCAATGCCAGGTGCCCAAGAGGGAGTGAACCTAACAGGTAATGATCAAGTGATCTCTCTTCTGCCATCCATCTCCACCCTCTAACAAACAGAGGCTAGGGACACCATTCCTTACCCATCCTGGCTAATAGCCATTAATGGACTTAACCTCCATAAATGTATCTACTTCTCTTTTAAACCCTGTTATAGTCCTAGCCTTCACAACCTCCTCAGGCAAGGAGTTCCACAGGTTGACTGTGCTGTGTGAAGAAGAACTTCCTTTTATTTGTTTTAAACCAGATGCCCATTAATTTTATTTGGTGCCCCCTAGTTCTTATACTATGGGAACAAGTAAATTACTTTTCCTTATTCATTTTCTCCACACCACTCGTGATTTTATACCTCTATCATATCTCCTCCCAGTCTCCTCTTTTCCAAGCTGAAAAGTCCTAGCCTCTTTAATCTCTCCTCACATGGGACCTGTTCCAAACCCCTAATCATTTTAACAACAAGGAGTCCGGTGGCACCTTAAAGACTAACAGATTTATTTGGACATAAGCTTTTGTGGGTTAAAAACCTGCAACTGAAAGAAGTGAGGTTTTTTACTCACCTGTTTAAGGTGCCACCGGACTCCTTGTTGTTTTTGTGGATACAGACTAACACGGCTACCCCCTGATACCAATCATTTTAGTTGCCCTTCTCTGAACCTTTTCTAATGCCAGTATATCTTTTTTGAGATGAGGAGGCCACATCTGTATGCAGTATTCAAGATGTGGGCGTACCATGGATTTATATAAGGGCAATAAGGTCTTATTCTCTATCCCCATTTTAATGATTCCGAACATCCTGTTTGCTTTTTTGACTGCCGCGGCACACTGTGTGGACGTCTTCAGAGAACTACCCATGATGACTCCAAGATCTCTTTCCTGATTAGTTGTAGCTAAATTAGCCCCCATCATATTGGACTGACCCTTGGGGAACACCACTAGTTACTCCTCTCCATTCTGAAAATTTACCATTTATTCCTACCCTTTGTTCCCTGTCTTTTAACCAGTTCTCAATCCATGAAAGGACCTTCCCTTTTATCCCATGACAAATTAATTTACATAAGAGCCTTTGGTGAGGGACCTTGTCAAAGGCTTTCTGGAAATCTAAGTACACTATGTCCACTGGATCCTCCTTGTCCACATGTTTGTTGACCCCTTCAAAGAACTCTAATAGATTGGTAAGACGTGATTTCCCTTTACAGAAACCATGCTGACTTTTGCCCAACAGTTTATGTTCTTCTATGTGTCTGACAGTTTTATTCTTTACTATTGTTTCAATTAATTTGCCCGGTACTGACGTTAGACTTACTGGTCTGTAATTGCCAGGATCACCTCTAGAGCCCTTTTTAAATATTGGCATTACATTAGCTATCTTCCAGTCATTGTTACAGAAGCTGATTTAAAGGACAGGTTACAAACCATAGTTAATAGTTCTGCGATTTCATATTTGAGTTCTTTCAGAACTCTTGGGTGAATGACATCTGGTCCCGGAGATTTGTTACTGTTAAGTTTATCAATTAATTCCAAAACCTCCTCTAGTGACACTTCAATCTGTGACAATTCCTCAGATTTGTCACCTACAAAGGACAATTACTCCAACCAGGACAGGTTAGGCATTTTAGAACTCACTACTCAATGAATTAAAATTTAAGAATAAGAAAAATAAAATTATGAGATTCACAGACCAATCAAAAAACTAAACTAACAGCACTGTAATCCTTAACGAACTTTGAAAGAATAAAAATAGAGTATATATGTGCCTTGCGCATTTCAACAGGAAGTACCAAGAAGTAACAACTACGACATGTGTGAGAGAGAAAGAGAGAGAATGTGTGTGCGTTGGAGATAGTGTGCCCGAGTAAGCGTGTCAGCATGCTGTCTTTTTAAGCAGAGCATTTAGGAGCCTGAACAGCAGCCCCGGCAGAACCAACCTCAGACCTAGAGGCACCAGCACAGAAATGCAGCCCCTGACTACCCACCCCAGCTCAGTGGAGACTGGGTACAAGGGTGAGGGAAGAGGGACACCCCGACACCAGCGCCCCCTCACCATCATGCCCCACTCTGCACAGTGGACAGGAGGCAGGCTCCAGCACCTGAGCAGCTTGGCCAGGGGTGGCTCCATGGGCACCCAGGGAAGGGGAGGCAGGAGCAGCAGTGGCTGCAGATGGCAGGGGAAGAGGGGCACCCTGGCTTCGCAGGAGTTACCTGGCCGGTTCAGCTGCCCTCCTGCAGCTCAGTCCATCCACCCTCTCCAGACACTGCCGCACCTGCCTGGCTGCCTCTAAGCCCCATTGGCTGTCAGTGGGTCAGGTGGGTGGGAGGTACCAGCACAGCACCCCCCTGAGCCAGGCAACCTGGGCAATGGCTCAACCCTCCCACCCCTATGGCAAGCTCTGATTGTGGGTCTGGGTCTTACATCCCCTCCTAGGCCAGCTTCTGCCACATGATTCTCAGGTGGGAATCTGTCTCCTTACTGCCCATGCTGAGTTACCAGAATTTATTTGTTGAACTCATGGGGGTGAGGCAGGTAAGGCAGGAATGGGATTTGGGGATATATTCCCTCCCATTTTCTCCTGCCCTGGATGCTGCACGTACAGTCCGTTCAAAATACAGTGCCAGGCCTGGCAATGGGTCAAACAGCTGGATCATTGTCATTAGTTCCGCCCCTTTCCCACCAGGCATTTCTTCAGGCCTAACAAGGTGTGACACTTTTCCCTCTAGGAGCATCTCTCACCCAGCTGTGGGCTAAAGTGATCCTGCAGATGCCAATAGGGCTTGTGGTGCATCTGGTATTTAAACACTGAGCCTACATTACGATGGCAAAGCCTTTGGAGTCTAGCCTTCTAAAAGGAGTATTTTTTTCTTTATGGATTCTAATTTCTAATTTATTCTGACAGAACCATGCCTATAGGCTGTGCTGTTTCTTACATAGTTTTCAAGAAGTTTAGTTCCTTTCTCAGATGGACTATAATCAGTGAATCTCGAGTTGTAGAATGTTCAAAGGTTCTGCGTTAGTAACCAGGAATCTGGGGACTGTCAGTGTCTCCTGATATTTCAGGCCTGTCTGGTAAGACAGGTACCCTTAAATGAAGAAGGACAGAAGGGCCTCCCTTCCTCTCTCACATTCCTTAGTAATGAACTTGATTCATTTGTCCGTCAGCTGATAACATACAACAGCTCAAAGATCAGTGCAATATGCACCTGAGGCATGTAAAGTTAGCCAACAGTAAACTGCTTTCTCTTCTGGAGCACCTGAACCTTGCGTCACCACTCTGGGTCATGCTTTTTGATTCTTCCTGGTGGCTGTTTGTGTTAATTGTCCACCATTTCATCTGTCTTTTCAAGGAAAGGAAGAGACCTGCAGGTTTGAGATCTTTTCCTGAGAGATTTTTTTTAGGAGAGGATTGAATGAGTATTGTACTCTAATCTGTAAGGAGAGTCCAATGCACTGGGGAGGCAATGGTTCTGGTGTGCACATTTATAGAGGATTGATGCACCAAGCAGTCATTAGATGTCCAAAAGTTTTATAAGCTGGATGGGGCTGTTACACTTCCAATTTTTCCCCAGTTCTGACTTGGGCCTGGAAATTCATTAGTAATCAGGTCCTTCATGCATATTACTAACCCCAGTCAAGGCAATCCCACAGAATGATGCAACTTGTGGGCATCATCATCCTAAGGTATCTACCACTGAATACCTAACTTACAGGGATATAAATCACAGAAACAATGGCATTGTCTGTCTCATTCCCAGGAAGCAAGTACGTGAGCCTTCCATAATGCGTGCTCTTACAGGACCTTGGCATCTGACGGTGTTTGAACTGGTAGAAAGATCAGTTGCCCCAAATACCTGCAGTTGCTACTGGACTGTATTCTCGGTTTTTTCTGTTGTCTCTAATGTGGCATGTCAGAAGCAGTGTGTCATGCAGCAATCTACAGGCCTAGTCCAGTTAAAGTCATCTCTTTCCAGAATATCAACATACTTCACTGAATTCTTTCTGCTCATACGTGATCGGTCACCCATTTAAATGCAGATGTTCTCTAGTGCTTTCACTGGTGGAGGGATAGGCCAAAGCTGTATGTAGCCTTCCAGAGTATAAAGACATCTCCTTACCATGTATGACCATGTTTTGGTGACTTTGTATTCTTAGTCTGCTATTAACCATAACATTCTCTAGAGAGCCTAAAATGTCTGCTTCTCTGGGCAACCTTCTCGAGTTTTTTTTGTATTGGAGAACGGTCCATGATCCACCTGGAGCTGATTTGACTTGGCTATAACAATGAACCACCTGCAGTTGCTGGAAGTAAGGTGGGTCATCCTTTACAGTTTTACAAGACTGATCAGGCAAGCCTCAAGCCAGCACGATGCTGCACAAATGTATGGATAAGGAGGGTCTTCATTAAGCCTTTGTTAATTACAACACAGCTAACTCTGGTTTGGCTGCTCCTCCACAGGGACGGTGGATTTTTAATTAGATTTCAGTTCAATGCTATGCTGGAGAAGGAGCATTCCCTTTATTGCACTGGTCCTGGAGATTACTGCCTTCACTCTATAGATTGAGGAGGTTACTTCACTGGCATTGCTCCTTGGATGTACTTGCCACCAACTAGTGGCAGTCTAGTTGTTATAGTAAGCACCTTGCAGCAAAGCAATTGTCTTATATCTGCAATGCACCATTCACACCCATTGCCCAAGTTTGGAAAGCACTTAGCACATTGTCTGTGCTTCTGGAAATAAATATTGATAATATAAATAATAAATATTTCTTAGAGCACCTCAGATATAAGACAGTTCAAGCAGGAAGTGTAGGGGCTGGTCTGAGTTTGGTTGTGCGTTGTAATTGTTTCCATTATAACTGCAGAGTTGCCACAGTGTCTCTCTCCAATCTTGGAGTGTAGGAAAGAAATTGGCAGCCATTGCATCAGCCAGCTGGTGCAGAGATGTCAGGCTGGTATGAGGATTAGAATGTCACTAGACTTAAGGGCCAAGATTGAGTGTATCCATTGGCTATTTGCAGAATACTTCGGTGTCAGTTGCCTGCAACATTGTATGTCACTGAGTGGCATCTGGGCCTGCCAGATTCTCATTGTATATCTGGTGAGAAGACAGCCTTGTAATGGGGGTTAAGCATTCCCTTTTCATTTGTAAAGTAACTTCAACCTAAGTCTTCAACCTGGCCTAAGATGCTCTTGATACAGGGATAGCATGGTGCCGCTATACCAGTTGGTGTGGACTGTGCCAGTAAGGGAGATCAACTGGGAGGTGTCTAAGGACCTATCTGGGCTTGAGCAAGCATGATCAGGGATGAAGGTTCATTTATAGCCGTTCAGGATGGTGTAGGGAGGGAAGAATTCCCTGCCTGATACAGTTTTGTCAGACATCCAGTATCTAGTTATTTGGCACAGGGAAGGAAGTAGGGATGACAAGAAGAAACATTAATTGATATTTACTAATTTGGCAGAAACCCATTGTGGCTGAGTGAGTTGATTGGCTTCTTATTTTACCCCTAACCCAATGACAGGCAGGGAAGAGAGTGGATCATTGATGCAGTGTGAGATCAGAAGTGGGGATGTACTTTAATATCATATACCTCATTTGGGCCTCATTCTTCCATTACTCAAAGGGTGTGTTGGAGGATTTCAGTCTGTGGGCCTAAATCCCACGTGAATGAACACATGGTGATGCTTCACCATATGGAAGCCATAATTTGGCTCCAAAAAGGGATGGCACTAGAAATGTCTGACTGCCAGGTAACAACTGAAGGTTTGACAGACACTGTACATCATTAATGAAAGCAGCAGCTTAAAGCTCAACCCAATGCACCTGCCTATAGTTTTTATTTCTAATCACAGAAATAAATATAGTTGCTGTGGCAACAAATAACTGTACATCTTCCTCCCCCCAACCCCTTTGTGATATTAAATACAGTGATAACTTACACTCTGGGACTGAGAAAGTCTCAAACAAATTAAAAACGATGCTCTTCCATTACAGCACATACACTCCGACCTCTCTCTGATAGGAATTCTGTGATCTCTGACACAGATCTGAATAAAAGCTTTGGTTTTTTCCCCCTAATTGATTCTCTGAGGTTCTCCAGAACACAGAACAATGGGCCAAACTCTGCTCTCCTCCACAAAGCAGCAATTCACACTGAAGTCAACAGGAGCTGCAGCCATGTGAGCAAGAGCAGGATTGGTCTAATGTTATTACTGTAAGATCTATCACACTTTCCGATGACCTCCTGTTAACAACTGCACTCAAACCAAAGAGCTAAAAGCAACAAAAACAAAGATATACTATAAATACTCTCTCTCTTGGCATCTAGCAAATGATGTAAAGACACAATTGGAAAAGCACCCTGAACTGCCTGTCAGTAACATGTTATTAAATATTTTTGTCTACTACCACCACGACCATGACATTTTCCATGTTCATTTCACAAATGTGATCTAGAGTTCACTTACTGTTAGATGCTGGAACAGCCATGCCCTCATGATATTTGTGGCTACTTTGGGAAAGATGCCACGCTTTTTATGTCGCTTTTTGTCCTTATCTGGATCATCATCATCACCTGTGCTGGGGGAAGCTACACTGTTGTCCAAGCCGTCACCTGTAAATATAGTGAATCAAATTTTGACTTATGCTATCTTTAGATACTTCAGTCAAAGCCTGACTTTGGGGTATATGAATATTTAAATGGGATATAAATTCTTTCGTGCTGTAATTCCTGGGGAGGGGGAGAAAATAAACCCTCTCAGCCAAATTCTGGTTTATTCTGAACAACTATAAGAATGAGATAGCCATTTCTCTCATTTGATTCAGCACAGCAACAAAAAAAAGTGAATTAAGCACCCTGCTTGCCAAGGTGGAGGAGGGGGAGTCTCTTCATTACCTTCACAGAAATCTCTCTGTGTTTACAGATCAGGCAAATGGTGTTTGACTCAAATTGTGGCTTGCAATGCATTGATGATGTTATGTCACCTTAACATGCAGCAGCCCAGATGCCATGTTCCACTCTGAGATACAAAGTTCAAATTAAGAGTCAGCTTGCTGGCAAATCTCTTGCACCATTTGATCTTCTACCCAAGTTCAAAGCGACAATAGTAAGATTGAGGTTCTATCTATATTCAGACTGGAATTTTCAAAGCAGCTAGATGGGCCCGACTCACATTCACTTTCACCGGGTCTTGGGCACCTAATCTCCTGAGATGCTATTAAAAATCCCAGCCCAAATAAATTCATGCTGGGTTAACTACACTTATATCAATGCAGTATGTAAGCCCTGCCTGGTGCACCACATCTACATTAGGTGTTTGCACCAATGTCATTACATTGATCCAGCGCAAATTTCCTTAACGTAGAGAGGGCCTTAAACTTGCCAAATTAGCAGCTCATCTATGGGAGTATAAGACAGGACAGCAGTGGCTTTTGTCTGTGGTGAAATAGTGGCCTACTGTGCAGAGAAAAACAATGGTTTAGAGTGCCTGGTCAATCAGTGCACCATTTTTGTTTAAACCCCAAAAAGTAGTTCATAAACAAATCCATATAGTGATTTATTCTCTTCATCTCCCGCATGTGGATTGAATGATGTATCATAGCTTCCAAGGATAGTACTTTTATGATAAGTGCAGAGTTGTGATGCAATTAGGCAAGTATTCTCTACACCCCGAGGCAAGAATGATCAAGAAAATAAACTGAACTGAGCTGAATCAAGAGTTTAACTCTGTCCTGTTAGGAATAAAAAACAAAAGATGGGTTTTGGACTGTCAAAATTGTGATACATTATGTAGAGTTTAACTAAAAAAAGTGACAGTTTTATATTTTTAGTATTTTACATTTTTATATATTTTACTACTGACTGTAGTGAATTTGTAGCTGTCCTTATGACTGATTGTGTGTATTTAATGCAAGACTAGACTTGAATATTCATATTTATAAAACAAGTTCCTCATGAAGAGTCCAGATATCTTTGGCTGATAAATTCTTTGAAAGCTCAGTAGGTTAAAAAAAAAGAAAAAGAAAAGAAAGAAAAAAGGGCTTTTATACAGAGAAGCAATTCACCATATAAAATAATAATTCATAAAAGAAACATGAGCAAAGGAAACAACTCAACAGCATTTAAAATTTCCATGGGCTAATCCACTTTCTATCTGTGTGACAAGGCAAGGAAAAGAAAAATATTACATGTTCATTGATTAAAAATGAAAAGCTTCTAACCTAATGACACTGTCTTTCACCACCTCCCTATGATTGTTTTACCGCTATTTTTAAAATATACTTTCTATCCATTTCTAACCCCCTTCAGATTAATTTAGTAGGCAATGCCTAGTGCCTGACTAGAAGAGAATTCATTGATAATTTATGGAAATATGTACTATAATCCAACGGAGATGACTTTTTTCCAGCTTTGTGCATCAATAGATAATCAAGGCCTTAAAGCAGCCTGAGCTTCCCATTACCTCAGGCAAAAGAATTCCTGAAAGCATGCCTTCAGGGCACCTGAATTATATACTCCATTAGGAGAGGAAAAGCTTTCTGCATTCCATGTATAACACTCCCCAGAACCTTTCCTGTTTATTTCTGCTGTATGAAAGCAGAAGCATTAGGAACAGAATTTTTTAAGTGAAGACTTATGTAGATACAATGGAGAAACCTTTCAAGCGAGAGCCAGATCACCTCCTTCAATCCCTGGCAGTGACCTATCCCAAATAAAAGGTTTCTGTTACATCATTAGCTCAAGCCAAAAACAGCCTTGGCTTAATGCACAGTTTGTTCTTCCTACTGTTTTTAGGCAAATACAGCTACTTTACTCCCATCTGGGAGGGAAATTACACTGCTGGGTTGTAATCTAAGACAAGATTTTCATTGGAAGCAAATGCTTTCAATCCAGTATAAATACTGGTGCATGTTCAGAAAAGCCTAAAACAATAAACTCTAGTCCTGTCCGACACAAGTTAGGGAAGGTGAAAGGGGGAAGTGGATAATAAAGCAACAAACTATTCTAAAAGCAAATACTTTCATATATTTTAAATAAATTGTTTAACCTCTTCCACTTTTTTAAATTGAAAATTGATCCTGTAAAGACTATACCTCAGAGGAAAGTCTAAATGGTCAATTGTGTTTTTTAACATTTCCATTCACTCTGCAATTTGATACAGTCACCTCTATGAGGTCTCCAGAGAATTTCTTTCCTTTTTTTTCCCTATTTTTTTTTAACATCACTAACCAAACTTGAAGAACCACTGACCAACCACATGGTAGCAGCTACGAACCACATTTGTAAAATGTCAGCAGTGACTTCATTCCTGAAGTTGACTTCTCCTACCGCCAAATGAAGGCAAACTGAAAAGGTGGAAATAATCATAAAAATGATGCTAGTCCATAAACAAGCTTACAGCCTCATTAGTATAGCAGTAGGCTCCACTGGGTGATTTATGCTCGTTTTGCTGATGCCATGAGGAAATGCCATAGGGCAACTTTAGCCAACTGCTAATGGTTTCTGACAGCTTCTTAGCAACTAGTGCAAGCAACGTTGTGGCGTTTGCTAGTGACAGAAACTGAAAATGTCATATTATCTGCCCATGTGTCACGAAGCCCGTGTGGCAATTAACTAGTAGGCCAGTGACTGAGGGGCCAGAAGCTCTTTAAAATGGCCTTTGGCTATTCAGGGAAGAGTATGCACACTGCTTGCATTCGTGTTGCACATATGCAACATTTTAATGCAGAAATCTGGTTCACACTACCTCTGCCTCAGTCACTGATGAGTTTGGTCCACTCAAATCCTTTTGTCTGCAGAGAAACTCCCAGTTGCTTTCTCTTTAGGCATTGCATGACATTATCAGAGGAATTTAAAGTAATCTGTCTTGATATGATTGTTTGAAATGGCAGTTTAATTGGCAATACCTGATTCTCTATTTTTGAACACTGAATCCAAAAGGTGCTAGCTGTTTTTCTGCTCTCTCACAAATTAGTCTAAAAGGATTTAAGATCACTGAAGCAGACTCATTGCCTGTCAAATTGCTAGGAGCAAAGGAACTCTGCACAGCAACTAGACACTATTTAAAAAACACCGAGCCTATAACAAGCATAAGGAGAGTCTTGGCTCCACATTTCAGTTTCCAAGCTATCAAAACCATACACTATATGTCAAACTGTCAAACCTTTCAGCATGGCCATTTGCCCTTTCAAATAATATTTAAGAATTGTTTTTACAAAATTTTATAGGCCATGGTCTAGTGAAAGAGGCCAACCAACAAAGAAAGGAATTTGTACTACAATTCGTCCATGGACAATTTCTTGTGAGACCTGGGCCTATCCCCATGGAGTAAGGCAGGTGACCTGTGGCAGCTCCCAGGCTGTCAGAGAGCTCAGATTTCAAACACACTCAACTCAAACGTCCCAGAGTTCCCTATTTAAGCACACCCAGGCATTTAGGCTGTGCTATCTTGTTCCTTTCAAGAAAGGATAAAGCAGCATTTATTGTATTCAGACCATTCAATGGGTCAGACTGGCCATGTCAGCAGGGGTTCCGCTCATTCAGGTCAACCTCCCCCCACGCCCCCAGACACATTCTCCTCCTACAACTTCCCTTCTTTCCCCTTCCTCCACACCCCAAAATTTGTAGACAGAAGCAGCAAAAAGGCAACAAAGTTTGTAACAATCCCATAGCAGGCAATTATTCCTGGTGCTTATGGGTTATCAGTTATAGACATTTGTTGGCAAAATAGGTACTTTATATATGTGCTTGCATTCATTCATAATAATGATGTGGCTGCAGCCACAAAAATCATATGACAAGTCTAAACAATTTTTCCTAGTTTTACAATGAGCCAAAAAAGATCCTTCTGCAATATTAAAAGATAGGAAGTATACCTTTTCATTAAATATATTAGGCCTAGGACAAATTTTCAAACATAGAAGCCTGAAATTAAGCTCCTAAATCCATATTTAGGCTCTAAATAAAAATGACCCAAATCTGCAGACGTACTGAATACCCCTTTCTCCAATTCATTTGAATAGAAGCTGCAGATGCTCAGCACCTTGGAAAAATCAGGACGACTTCTCTTTAGGTGTCTAAGATCCCAATCCCACAAACATTTGCACATGAATGACTTTATACATCAGAGTAGTCCTGTTGAGTTCAGTGGAACTATTCATAGGCGTAAAGTTAAGCATGTGACTAAGTCTTTGCACAACGGGTCCAATTCAGAGATTAGGAACTTAACTTCAAGTACCTATGTTGAGAAATGTTGGCCATAATTTATACTTCATGCAAATTCATATAGTTACACGTAGTGAGCCAAATCCTGCTTGCATTACTCATGTTAGTGGATTATTTGCATGAACAAGGCCAGAAAAATATGGCTCATCCTATACAATTTTTTCTAAATACACTTGGAAAAGGAGTTAATTTTCTAGCCAACTTTTTTTAGGCTATGGAAACCTCATCAATTGTCTTAAAAGTTAACTATAGCTTCTAAGACAAACCGAGAAATACACTGCTCCCCGAAAATATTTTCACAATACACAATCTTATGCAGTAAATTGCTATTTCACTCTAAGTAACAGGCGTATGATCAAATTTGCTTTAAAAATATTAATATTTTTTCCATTACAAGAACACTTCTTCTTAAAAGGCTACATTCCAATCTTTGCTCAAGAGCTGAACATTTTGAACATTTTAAAGAGGTGTTATTCAGGGGGATTATACTGGTTAAATTAGATTAAAATTGCTGGGGGGGGGGGGGAAATAGCTTTGCTACAAGTCTGAAAAATTAGACAGCACTGGAACTTGCACAACCAAATAGCAGGATGGAGTCTATATTCCAGGGTCCAGCTTTTACAATCTACTTTTAGATAAGAATCTAAATCCACCACTTTAAGGAGTTCACTGAAGAAATGTGAAAGAAATGTACCCAATAGCACTGGAAAATACTCTCAGCAACGTTTAAGTGCACTCGGAACTGGAAGACACCATTAACATGGGACTATGCCAATGTCCTTTAAAATAAGGAGAGCTCCCTAAATTTAACTTTTAGTTTTTTCAAATCTTTCACGTTAATGGCTGTTTCTATCTCTTGGAGTAATTTAGGGTTGCACATTTTTGTGCTTAATAATCTAATACAATAAAAATATCTGCTCTGGCCAGAGACTATATTGGATTTTGTATTAGAGCGACATTATTCCAGTGAAACAATAAACACACAGCTTCTCTTCATTCATAGTCCTGTAGATAATGTTGCCTTTTTAAGCTCAATACAAAGTAAAAATTAAAAAAGAACATTCAGGTATGTGTTCCCCTTTACTTCTGACTATTTTTATTATGAGACACTTCAACTTCTCTAAGTAGAATATTTATCTTTTAACCATTTATTCACAACTCTGTTGGTCTTTTCCTCTTGCATCCCAAACAAGAACATAAGCCTTTTGGTAACCATTCCTGATCTTAGGTATACTGGAATCTTTTTCCACAGTCAAAACTGATGTCCATATAATCAAGACAAGTTCACAGTAAAAGGCATTCTGGGAAGCTCAGTAGACATCAAAATGATGTTTTTGTATCGGATTGCACTGGAAAGACTTGTTTATTAATGAATAATTTAAGCTAGTATAATGTTCCAGAGAGATTTTAAATAGCATCAAAACAACTTTCTTCAAACGTACATAGGAAGGGTTAATTACAAGCACCTTTCATGATATTTGCACTATTCACTCATCTTTCTTATTTCAGTAAGGGGCATCTATGTATTGTATGCTAGTCACCAATTTGCTGCTTTCACACCTGCACTATAAAGGGCCCAATCATACTAAATACTGAGATTTTCCTGTAAGATGGATTGCATCTTCAACATGGCTTCCAATGAACTCACTGAGAGCCAGAGACTCTCAGCTTTGAGAAGGAGCAGGCCTGAAGATGCTGTAAGTCTAGACTGGGACAGAAGGAATTACTTTATCAGACCCTTTCTGCTACTTTACTTGGATTGACTGGAGCTGGGGAATATAGACCATGTGGACCACCCATTCAAATTTGAACCAGGAAAGTAGTGACCAAAAGTCATTTCTAAATTAGAGTTTTTCAGAGGCCTCTGAGAAATGGGTTACTGGTCTAATTCTAGTGGACAGATGTTCCCCCTCTAACTGGCACTAAAAGCTGAAGAGTGAATGAATATGAAGACTGAAGCACCCACCCACTCCCGAAGAAGGCTGACACACATTGGCATGATGCTTGCACAGCCATCATCCATGCTGTACCTGTTCTGTGCTTAAACAGAAGGTTTCACGTGACAGGCCTGTCAATCTGGCAGCTTTCACAACAACCACGTTTGTGGTTTTTTTTTAAAATAAGTAACATTCTCGTATTGTGACACTCTCTCAACTTGCCAACACCCAAACATGGGACTAGAAGTGAAAACAGGGAAGACAAGAAAAACAGTAGTGTAGAAAGGTTAAAGTGGCTGTGGGATTTCTTTATTGTAAATAACATTTCCTGTTACTTAAATTTCACAAATAGTTATTTCTGATGCACGATTCAATGCCTGCTGAAATAAATAGGAAGAATCACATGGACTACACTGGGCTTTGGATCCAGCCCCAAAAGACTTACAACAATGGATGTTTGGGGTCGGGGTGAATTTAGAGCACCCTTTGCAATGAGGGACAAATTACCGGTAATTAAGGAACAGGCTTGTTAACATATTTAATTAAAAGAGATAATGAGGAACAAAAAAGGCTGAAAATGAGCAATAGCAATGCACAAACACAGTTTTTTTGGGTCTGCAGGCATATCTTAAAGAGGTGCATTACATTTTTCATGCAAGGATTCAGACCATGACACAAACAGCAGGGGATTGCCAGTCACAGATAGTATCCATATTTACAAGTTACTAAAGGAAACAGTTGCAAAAATATCCTACACAAATATTCATATATGGTGTAACCTGGCCAGGTATAAATTACACTCTGGCATTTGACAAATTTTCAAAGTTTTTTCTTCTTGAATCATTGTACTTTGTTCTTTACAGACAGGAGCACCTTTTTCTAGTAACTTGATCCTCCTTTTTTACTTGAATTCCCCTCAGGCAAACAACCAGCAAATTAGCTGTCTACACAAAGAGTAAAAACAGCATTGATGAACAGGGAAGAAACACAGATTTTACTCATTTTCATCCATTCAGCAGTTTTTATAGCTAAACACCAAGGAAAAAAAAATCTGCAAAATGTAGTACAACTTCTTAATGGAGTCCAGGAAAGTCCAGTATTATGGACAAGTTGCAAGATATTTTTAGAGTTATGTATCTATAATCTGTATTAAATATTAAAAGGAAAGCAATTAATTTAATGGGAAGCCAACAACTTTCTCCTGCCAAAAAACAGAAGCTTACTTTGGGCAGTTGTAAGAATAAATACTGCATAGAAAGAAAAGTACCTGGTTAAACAAGAAAAATATGCTGTTTTAACCAAGAAGAGTAAAAAGATCTTAGAAAAATCTTTTAACTAAAATCTAGTATAAATGTTATAACACTTGAGAAAAAATGGATTCAATATGAAAAAAGTTACACACTTTGTTCAGATATGTTACTTTAAAAAAACCTTGTGGCACATTAGCTGAGAAGCCGGCCTATTATGTTGTCAACAAGAAGGAAATAGACTATCTACTGGACAGAAAAGTATTTTGGCCTGAATTTTGATTTGACTTGTGCTTACGCACAGGTTACAAACTGGGAGCATATGAAGCAGCAAAGGAGCACGTCTTCAGAATCACACTACCATGACAGTCTGCCGAAATGTATGTAGCTAGTAAAAATGGTCCAGAACCATGTTGATTCCACACCAGCTGAGGACTGGGCCCAGTAGGTGGAAAGCATTTTACACAGTTTGTAGGACACCTGACTTGTGGCTGAACCTAAATGGATGCAGGAGGCTCAAAGCAAAGAGGAGAGCATCCAAGTTATAGCCTATTGGCCACTTTATTGTGGGAGTAATTTCTCCCAACCACGTGTTACCATAGGCCACTTTCCTTCAGCAAGGCTGCCTTTGTCCTGCACCCTGACAAAAGAGATAGGAAGCAAACAATTTTGCACTGCTTCCTCCAGTCTGAGAGGGCGATAACCAGAGATGCTCAGGAATTTTCTGTCAAAACTGTATATGACAAAAAATGCAACCGTAAAATTTCAGTTTTGCCACAAAATTTTGATTTTCGGTAGGGAAAAAAATCAAAACAAAATATTTCATTTTGGTTTGACAGCAAATAAAAACATTTGGGTTTGTCAAATTAACTAAAATGTTTTGTTTGGGGTCAACTCAGCATTACTCTGGGTTTGCCTGAGCTGCCACGTGGTCCTCCCCTCTGGTTGAATTGCTGCAGGGCACCATGGGAGATTTAGAGGAGAATTGTGGCATGAGGCAACTCAACTACAACTCCCATGAGACACCATGGCAGCTCAGTGAGACACAGATTCATGTCAAACTGAGCCAAAATTTGGGAACGTTGAAACACTTCATTTCAAGAGAAAGTGGCAGATCTTTCTGCTACATGAAATATTTTGGCATTTCAACTTGTTGTCCCTGATTGAAGATGAAAACAAATGAAAAAATATCAGAATTTCTCACTGGATTTGACCAGCTCTAGAGATGACTGCCGTAAGTCAGTGGAGACTAACAGGTCCTCTGTCCCTGGAGTGCAGGTACTTCGGATAACCCCTCTTTGTCTCATCAGTCAGCACACGCTGGGGATCTGCTGTTTGCCAGCCAGAAGGCAGGCCCATTGTTGAGCCCACAGTTTTGCTTGGAGGTATGCAAGAATCTCACTAATGTGCAATAGTATCTGGCACCCTTTTTTCTTGTTTGTATACAGCATCTTGGTTTTTATTTTCCCTCATCCATCAGTGAAATCTGATAATGAAAAATAAAACTGAATAAAAGAAAACAGATGATAACCATCACTCTTCATGAGTTACTACACATACAATTGGCCCAGGCACACTTGTCAGACCATGCTGCTGATAAAGGGACATACAAAAGCAAACTCACACAGCTTTTTCTCTTTTGACAATTAGAGCCTCATTTGTAGCTGTTGCCACTGCAAGCCTCTCATCCCCCCAGAAGCCTTAGACAAAGTTCCTTTTGCCCACAGATACTGCCGCTTGCTTAGGCAAAGTATAAACTCAAACATCTACCTCTTAATCCAGTATTTCAGGAAAGATACCTGCCTTTAAAATTATGGTAAACATTTACAAGAATAAGAAATGCAACCAAAAAAATTAAATGATAACACTTAGCCAATTTTTGAAAAACCACCACACAAAGGCTAACTAATCTTCATCACAGCCTTCTCATATATGGTAGCTAGTTGTTATTATTTTAGTACCCCCATTTCACAGATATGGAAACTGATTAAGAAAAATTAAGGGCCTGAGAGTATGACCCTTACCCAGTTGGATTGTTTGCAACACATGAGTTAAAGTGACAGAACTGGGACTTAAGTGACTTGTTCAAGGGTGCAGAGTAAAAACAGTGTCAAAGGGAGAGTTCGAGGCCTCTGAACTAAAGAGTCCGAAGTACTTATATCTTTTGCTCAGATCCCTTCCAAATAGGACAAAAAGCTGAACAGAAACTCTTTCCATTTTTATAAACAAGGTTACAAAACAAACACTTATAACTGAAACAGATCTATTGCTGGTAAATTGCAGTCAGAGTGGACCACAAACTTCTCTCACTCCCTGTACCAGAGAAGCTTGAGCGTGCTTTAAAGAAAGGATGGTTAGCTCTTGGAAGAAAGATGAATGTAATATTGCTCATCACATGCACACACAAAATAGGAAACGCATACCTTAATCCAAGAGGAGCCCTCTGCATAGGAATCTCTTGGGGATGTCTGGGGAACAGAAGGGTTTAGACAGGTACAACAAACTGAGTTCTTCTTTATGATGTTCCCACTCCCTACACTGCAAAAAAATAGTGGTTTTGTTCCTAGACAAGGCAAGGGTCCCCTTACAATAAATAGAGGGAGGCTGCCTGTAGGGAGGGAGGTACAGAAGCCAAAAGGAGATAAAGAGATTGACTACAGCAGACCTGTACCAAATTTCCATCCACCTGACTGTCTCTGTCCAACACAAAAGGCAACTCTGTTCTCATCAGGAAGTGATTTAAAAGGTTGCAATGAGAAAAAAAACAATACCTTGAACACGGGATACTGTGAGACTGATTATTTTCCACAGAGAACCAGTCCTTACAATTACAGTGAAAGCCACCGAGATGTGTGTCTTCCAGTAGTAAATACACAAGGCAATGTGAGTGCTAATGGAACGACAACTTTACTATAACAAATTCTGGTGACTTCCATTCTGCACCACACATAAGAGGGAGCTTCACAAAGTGTTGTCTGAAGTGCTCCTAAAACAAAACAAAAAATTGGGAGCAAGGGAAGAGGCCGATTGATTCCCTGCATGAGGGTAACTCATCTTTATCCCACCTGGAAAGAAGAGGGTGCTATCTTTTCCACTGGGGCTCTCCACAGCACTATCACCTGCTGGGCTCCCTGATTCACACACAAAGCAGTATTAACACCTCCAGTGTCCTACGAATGACTGCTATGGAACCAAGGAAGCGTAGCTCCTGTGGGAGATATCTTAGTGAAGGAATGGGGCAAGGAGAGCCATACAGAGGCTCCAGGCAAGATGACTGCTCCTTCTGCAAGTCTGGAAGTCCTCTCATGCAAGAACCCTGTGGATCCCTGGGAGGCTTCAGCCTAAGACTACTTGGCGCTCACACCCTAAACTCCTCCCTCTGTAGCAGATGCTTCTGAGAAAATGCTGCAAGATGAACCTCAAAACATTTTACAAATTCGTGTCAAATTTCCCAATTTGTTCTGGTTGAAAAACAAAATCCAAAAAATGGAAACATTTCATTTTGACATTTTTTAAATGAAATGTATCAATTTTATTTGAAACAACTTTTTGTTTTGAAATGTACTTCCATTTTATTAATAAGCCTTTAAAACGATTTGAAAACTAAGCAAATTGTTTCATTTCTGGTCAAGCAAAATGTTTTGTTCTATTGCAACTTTTTTTAAAAAAATATTTTGGTTCACTGAAATATTTGAAAATGTTTTGTTTTGAGTCAACTTAAAACAAAATTTATTTTTCATTTTTTTGGTACAGCCAGAGAACCAAAAAATCAGTTACTCGCACAATTCTAGTGCTGGTTTGAATCCAGCACACACAGCGCACTCTGAAAATTCTTACCATCTAATGGCTGTTCAGGGAAATAATAGAAATGGGTAGGTGGTCTTGGCTCATTGTTAGTGGACAGGAGTCACATTTAGCACTAAAAAGGACCCTTGTTTGCCAGTCTCAGCAGAGGCCAAGGACTGGCTCCTTCAGCATGGTCCCTCAGAGGCATGTTGGAAGGACTTTAAAAAAATAAAATATTTCACATCTACTAGCTACCGGGTCTCCTCAAATTCAAATTAAATGCATTCAGTATCTTTTTGGTTTCCTACCAACTAGCATCATTGCTTCTGCTTCTGTGCATTTTATCTCACACTGCAGATGGTGATTAGTCTATATTTTTCTCCCCAACAGCTCTGCAATGGGTCTTGAAGGATCCAAAATACACAATGAGGGTGAGAGCAGCGTTAGGCCAATATTGAAGGCTTTGGAAATTTCAGCTAAAATGTCATCTGCACAGAGATATTTTATTCTATGTTCTCTATTTTTATCCCCGTTATTTTTCCCCACTCTCTCCATCATTAGCTGCCAGGGGTTCCACTGAATTGACAAACAGCAAGGAGAAAAGAGGGAAAAGCTGGTGGGTCTCAGTTTTTGTTATTGTTTATGTTACAGTTGCACCTCACAGCACCTATAAGGTCAGGGCTTCTTTCTGCTAGGCACAAAGGCAGAGTGGGAGTATTCTTTTCCCCATTTTACTGATGGGCAATGAGTCGCATAGCAATGAAGTATCTTGTGCAAAGTCACACAGAAGTTTGTATCAGAGATGGGAATCGAACTCATACATCCAGAGTCCCAACCCAGTGCCTCAACTACAGGCGCTTCCTTCTTTTTCCTGTTGAGTGCATAAAGCTCGCCGTGTTCTCTCTCTCTTACATTACTGCTTTGGTAAGAAAGAGGCATGTGCTGTCAGTGGTTTGGTTCAAATATATTAGTAATCAAAATAGTTAAAGGAATCCTCTATATTTGGAAGACCAAAAATCATAGCCATTAGCCACAATTTATTCTTGCCAGGCAGTTTGGCTTCAAAAGCAGTTTTGCTTTTCACATTGTGTGGTTGAAGCAATCCCATGCCCATAGAAACGAGTTATCACTAGAGGTGTTGCTCTTCCCCAGTCTCATCTAGGTGACATGAAGGAAGCTTTTTCTATGCTTCTTCCCTCGGGGGAGGGCTGGACTATTGATGGTTCTCTGTGAAGATTCCACAGATGCTTGTTTATTGGTCACTTCTGAAGCTTGCTTATTTCACTATGGGCCTGAGAAACTCACATTGGCTTTGAATTAGGTCCTACAGCTTCTTTATGGAGGGACTACATACGGCTTACTGGATACTTTAGGATTTTGTAAGTCTTTGCAGTACTGTTCTAAAAATTAAATATATAACCTTGTATTTGAAATGGTCCATGCACATGCATGTGAAAAAATGCACATCTCAACTGTGTGCACAATTAACAGGGTAACACGCAAACTGTCAGCTATGCATCTAATTGGCCATCCACATCCACAAATACTGATTTGTGAATGCAAAGGCAGCAGCTCCATGGGGAAATTAGGTGTGCACAACTGCATGCACACTGGAAAACAAACAAGCAAAAAAACCAGGCCCTTACATTTCTAGTGAGTCCTTATTCTTTGAATCCTTTCATGGACTCCCTTTTAACACCAAATAAAATTCAAGCTTCTTGTCTCTACCTTCAAAGCCCTTCCTACTTATATTCTATTGCCACCTCCATTGTGTCAACAATGCCAGTTTCAACCAGTTTGTCTGCACTTCACTCACAACCAGCTCCATGCCTCCTTTTGCGTCACTTACTGACAGGGTCTATAACATCACTATCCTCTCCCCCATCCAATCCCTCCATGAGACCCACTTCTGCCAAGCACTGCAGGAGTCAGTCAATTTATATTGTCTAGGTTGAGGGACACCTGGGGATTATTGGTTATTTACTTACCAAAGAAATGGCATATTAGGATTGTATGATTAATCTCCCTTCCCGCAACCTTCATAGGTTGCTCGTCTTAGACTATGAGCTCTTCGGAGCAAGGACTGTATCACTGTGAACGTGAAGGACAGTGAGTGCTACCTGAACACAAATAACTCTCCATAATCCTGGATTTATGTATGATATGAATAAAAAGGGTTCTGTGATGCTTTGGTGTTCAAAATTATGGGGAGGATGGATCCCTTCATAGAAATTGCAGAAACTTCAGAAAAAGGAGTGGAAAGAAAGGGCATGGGAGGAGGAATCTGCATCTTCAAAATGGAAAGGACAATGGAAAGAGGGAAATGGGGAAGTCTTGTTTCAAATGAGCAAGTTTATTGCCTTCTTCCTTGTGAAGAAAGTGTTTGCTTTACTAAATCTAAAAAAAAAAAAAAAAAAAAAAAAAGTGGTGTGCCTGTTAAATCTGCTCCTAGGCAGCTTTAACTTGAGCAACCTGCTGCACTTATTCTTCAGATTACCATAGATTCTCCCTCGCTTTGGCAGTAACAGAGAGGTCGTATTATCACATGAATGAACTGCTCTTGAACAATTTATCCAACATATCAGGAACAAACAGGCTTTTCTTCAGTATCACACATTCATCTTCTGGCTTTCCACCTCTCCCATCTCTACAAACAGAACATATGTATTGGGGTCAAGGAAACCCCACACTCTCCATTAATATCTAAGATGTTCCATATTCATTTCTATTTATTGTTAGGTGTCACTTCAACAAACTAGGATTATGGAGTGACTTGTAAGCTTTGGTGGTTTTAGCTGCAATACCCGATTTGAATATTTTTAATACTGTAATTATATATTTTGCAGGTGGGGAGAATGCAGATAAGTATCAATTATCCTCATCTGTGAAAATACAAAGCCAGATTCTGGCCTTACATCTGTATATAAATGAGGAGTAACTCCACTGAAGCCAATGGAATCACACTGGGGTAAACAAAATTAGAATCAGGCCTACAGCATGTGAGATAACCACTTAAGGGTTAATTTGGAAAGGGCAGCTTTAAAAAGTTCTAGACAGAGTATCATGCTCTCGGGATCTGGTCCACACATCTATTTGTTCTGCCGATGTAAAGCTTTGCACTCAGAGTTCCACTGAGTATGTTACCACCTGACATCATGCCAAAGGAGGTCTGCTGAAGCCCAGTGCTTTTTTCACGACCATATGCACTTAAGTGGATATTAAAATCAATTATTATTCTAATGCCACATGACTCATAAGTTATTTAGAACAGCAGAATCCTTATCCACTCTCCCAGAGGTGTGGACTGGCAACAGTAAAAGAGTTTTCTGGCAACTGACATGAAAGCACCTGCCTGGGTTGTCGGAGCAGTGTCCCGCTACAAGTGTGAATCAGAGTGGTCTCTTTGCACTACCCACTGGTAATACCTGGTGATTGTCTGAATGCTCACTGATAACACAATCCCATGAATCATAGAGGTGTTGAATGTGGTTAGCTCTTTGCACAGTAAAATTAATATATTTTTAAACTAGTTGACCAGCTCTATTCACAACCTCAGCGTTAAAATGCCCAGTGGAATGAGAAGGGGAAAAAACAGGGCTTTTCATCGATAGGTCAGTGGTTCAAATCCACTGTAATGCTATTTAGTGGCCTCTGTGAAATAAGTTTGCCACACCAACCAAACTCATAATGGTTGCACCCTTGTCAGTAGTCTGAGTAGAGAAAGGAAGAACTGAATAGGTCTGGAAACAGAAACAGCATCTCTCTCCAGTGAAACTGAGGAAAGGGAATTACCTTTAACCATCCCTAGAAGGCTGGGTGTGCATGGTGGGGTTCTTATGAATGGAGGGAGCAGGCAGTGGGGAGACCAGGAGAACATGCGGCCGCCTACCACCAGCCTAGTAGATGCTAGAGTATAGATGATACAGCACAGCTAGGGAAGAGGGTTCTAGAGAGGGACACTGAGGACCTATAGCTGGTGAAGAGGTAAAGGACATCTATGAAGGAGGCCGTGGCTTTCTGTAGATCCCAGGGGAATTTTTGGGCCAGATCCCCAGCCTACTCCAGGGGTAAGGGGAACCCTGCCCACTCTGACAGAACAACTTCAGAGGAATGTCACTGAGATTGCCTCCTTCAGCTTCATTCCAGGGGTTTTCCTGCTAGAGATGTTCCTCAGGATCAGAGACAAGACACTGAACGAAAGCTTGCACTGCTGTGTCTGACATCCTGTGCCTGTTTTGTGGCTAGACAACTATAGTACTTAGCAGTAGAAACCTAGTACCAACCTCACATTTTACATTCACAGCTTCACAAAGAGGTGCACCTTGAATTTAGTTCTTATGAAATATGCAGTAGGGTCATCACAGGGCCGCCCAGAGGATTCCGGGGGCCCGGGGTCTTCGGCGGCGGGGGGCCCTTCCGTTCCGGGACCCGCCGCCGAAATGCCCCGAAGATCCGCGGCGGGGCCCCCCCGCCGCTGAATTACCGCCGAAGCGGGACCCGCCGCCGAAGTGCAGCCCGGTCTTCGGCGGTAATTCGGCGGCGAGGGGCCCCCACCACGGCACTTTGGGGCACTTTGGCGGCGGGTCCCGGAACGGAAGGGCCCCCCGCCGCCGAATTACCGCCGAAGACCGAGCTGAACTTTGGCGGCGGGTCCCGCTTCGGCGGTAATTCGCCAGCGGGGGGGTCCTTCCGCCCCGGAGCGGAAGGACCCCCCGCCGGCGAAGACCGAGAGCGGAAGAAGCTCCTGCGCCCAGCCCTGCAAGAGTTTTCCGGGCACCCCGGAGCGAGTGAAGGACCCCGCTCCCGGGGCCCCGAAAAACTCTGGTGGGGGCCCCTGTGGGGCTTGGGGCCTGGGGCAAATTGCCCCTCTTGCCCCCCCCTCTGGGCGGCCCTGGGTCATCGTTCACGATCTGAAAATGTTTTTTCCAGACGGAATACAAAGTGAACTCACTCATCTTAACACAGAGAGGACAGAAACTTTAAAAATCTGCATAGAAGTTACAAAAAAGCTAAAAGACAATCCTAGAATGTCTCCACACGTTATACACTCAGTATAATAGTAAGTTAGGTGTGTTCACGGTCAGCTGAGCTGTCTACACATCTGACCACAAAACAATACAGAAAATGAGTCTTTGAGTGCATGTTAGCGTGCTGAAATGCGATTGAATATGAACGATGTTTTATTTAGAGTAGAAGTAGTTGTAACCATTGCTTTCCATTTAATGAAGGTCTTAAATAAAGCCAACTGAAAATAATAAAAATATGGTATATGGAAAGAATACATGATAGCTGGCAGTGTAATGCAAAGACAAGAGATTCTGTGTACAGCTAGTGGGACAGAGCGAAGCCATTCATTGTTTGCACACAGCCATTCCTACTAAGTGAACATAGTAAGAGTTTAACACCAATCCTGCGTTGCAACTCATAGCACCTTTCCTCTTGTCTACTCATCCTTTATCAACATTCATTAAATCTCTGCGAGGTTCTTTAGTATTATGCTTATTTTAAAGATTAGCCAGTGTTGCCATTTTTCAATTTCATCACGAATCTTGAGATCAATGGCATTTTTATTTAAAAGTGCCCAGCTCCTGGAGTCACATGAGAATCTCGGCTTTCACTTAAAAAGTAAAAAGGGCAAGCCGAGAGTCCTCATGGCTGTGGAAAAAAGCTTGAGGAATCTTGATGGCTCAAACAGAGAAAGCAATAAAGAGAACCTCAAAAACTTATTTTAAAAAAATCTCAAGATTTTGTCAGACCTGACTCCTGATTTTTGAATGCTTGGGGGTGGCGATGATGGTAAACTGTGGTGCAGAGAGTCAAAGATTGCTTATGGTCAAACACCAGATTAACCACCCTTCACCTGAGTCTCCTCAGGGACATACAGGAGTTGCAGAGGCCCTATTTCCCCTCCCCTGCCCACCAACAATGAGGCCACCTACTGGGCTTACATGGCGTAGAGAGCCTTATCTTGGTTCTTTATACCAGTGGTTCTCAAGCAGGGTACATGTACCCTTGGGGGTATGCAGACGTCTTCTAGAGGGTACATCAATTCATCTAGATATTTGCCTACTTTTACAATAAGCAACATAAAAAGTACTAACAAAGTCAGTACAAACTGAAATTTCATTCAGACAATGACTTGTTTACACTGCTCTACATACTATACATTGAAATGCAAGTACAGTATTTATATCCCATGGTAAAAATGAGAAAGTAAGCAATTTTTCAGTAATAGTATATATACTGTGACACATTTGTATTTTTATGTCTGATTTTGTAAGCAAGTAGTTTTCAAGTGAGGTGATACTTGGGGATTTCAGACTCCGAGAAAAATCAGACTCCTGAAAGGGGTACAGTAGTCTGGTAAGGTTGAGAGCCACTGCTCTATACCAAGAGTGAATTTCATCTTTAAAAGAAAAAGAATGTCAGTCTTTAAGGACCTACTGCTTTTGATGTTCTCTTAGGCCATATGGTCTTTATTCATATTCAATGTCAGTTTTAAAAAAAAGTGACCAAAAGCAAACACACACTACTGGTGCAGGATCTTGCACAGAGCAATAGGAGTACACTACAGCCAAGGATATTGTAGGTGCACTACAATAGTGGATATAACATATACACAACTTTGTTTATATGCAAGACAGACTCCATTTTTTCTCTAAAATTATTCAGTGAAGAAAAGATAAATTTAAGTGTTCCCCCATTAATATACAAGGACTGTAGTCTCTATGCGAATACATAAATTTGTAGGAATTGCACATTAACTTTCTGCCATTCATTATTGAGGGAGGGAGGGTCTTTGAATTTACCAGGAGCCACTAGTTCTTTCGAATTGTAAAGTTTTGTAATTTTATTATCATTTCTTCTTGCTCTTTTTCCCCTCTATAAACAGTCTCCTTGATAGATATCTGAGTTTGTGTTTAGACAAACTAAATTTAAAAGAAAGAAACAGGAAGCTTTTACTTGGAAAGTGGAGTTTTAACTACTCAGTGGCAAACAATGAACTCGAGTGATAAAGATGCAATGGAAACAGTATGGAACAGACCTAACTGGTTTCCTGCCCAAGTTGACTTGTGAGCATGTGTGCTACCATGATATGGACCAGCAGTGCTATTTTGCTTTTATTTACTTAAACATATTTGTTCCTGTGAAAACCTCTATAAAAACATTGTAGGAAGAGACAATAGCAGACTTGCCATCTCTTACTGCCAGATCTTTTACACTTTATCAAATATTTTCATCAGTGAAACTTAGTCTATTTACTCAACTATTTAAGTTGCAACCTGTATCATATTACACTTTCAAACACGGGGCACTACCCAGATCATAAAATATAATCCACCCTACCACCGTTTAAGACTGGTTTGGTACTTGTAAATCAATTTGCTGGTATCTACTATAGCCTTCTAGAAGTAATACTAGATAGATACATGGTTACATAAATATTGTCAGCTCTGTATTATTCATCCCATGTGTTAACTTTTAATACTTAAAAGTTTCCAGGTCAACAGAGTTACTTTATCTTTCTTCCTTCTCCTCACTTTATCTCCCTCCCTCACCAAACAGGTATCTATGTCAAAACAGGACTCGTCAGTGGGGGGTTTGTTTGACCTAGGTCACTTAAAGGTCAAGCTTTTCACCAGTTGTTAACACAAAGCTTCCACCTAGTCCTCTAAAGCCGGCACCACAGTCTGTTTCATCTACAAGCCCTCTATCCACATTGGATTTCTCTCAGTTTTGCACTGTGGAGTGGTCTCAGTGACAAATAAATAGGTCAAATACTCTTAGGCAAAACCGTAGAAGAGGAATCCTCCAAATATGGAAATACAATGGATTTTGCCTTTTTTAAAAAAAATCTCAAAGCAAAACAAAAGGTTCTAAAGGTACCATTTTAAAAATCAGTTGAGCAGAGACTTTATTCTCATACTGGGCTTAAAGAACAGCAGTCTTTTAAACAGTGCTAAAGCAACTTAGACTACATTTGTGTGTCCCTGAAAAAGATCAATTTTAATACAGATTGATTTTAAGATTTACATGTGAGAAATAGATAAAATTGGATCAAATATATACCAAAACAAATTGCTGGCTCCCAGGAAAGTCAATAAAACCAAAATAAATTTAGCAGATTTCATCTACCAGCATTTGAGATTTGTTTTACTTCATTATTTCATACACACTTACTGAACAGAAATTTGCTTAACTCTTTTCCAGTTTTCTCTCACTGAAACAATAAGACACTCTGTAGAATAACCTGAACTTGAATATTATCACCAGGATAGCATATGGCAAACTAGCAGTAGGCAGTTTATCTTCATCCTCTTTGTAAGCTAAAATTAGCACAATGCTTTTTCAGCACTATACACTGTATTCAGACCAGTATGATATACCTAATACAATTCCAATTCCAGCCTTGGCTAGCCTCCAGTATTCAAGCAAATTCATTAAAGAATTAATATTTTTAATATTGAGTTTATATTTATCAACTTGAGAGGCACTTTTAAATTAATACAGTCATTTAACCTAAACCAACTCCATCAGTAAACAAAGTTAATGTATTAGCAATAAACAGATATTCAATACATATGATTTGTATATAGCATCCTAATCCATACAAAATGCTTTATTCGGAATGTCATGCTGCAAAGTTGTATGTTATGTCTTTAAAAGATAATTATATCTTATCTTCCTAGAGAGTTAATACAATATGCACCTTTGATTAAGAATGTGCTTAGTACTATATGCATTGTTACTGGCAATTGTTAAATGTGTACTTTGTTGGGATTAAATTAAGGGGATATACCACGAAAAGTAGATTTACTGTTTAAACAAGAAAGCAGCTACCAACTAACTCCTTCAAAGACTTTTTAGACAAACAATGATAAAATAGAATAGAAAGAGGTTCAAATAATACATCCCTTTTAGTTGGTATGTGTCAGTGTAATCTTCTCATCAAATACTAGCAAAAACTCAAGCAGGATTAACTTTACAGAAAACATATACTGGCACATAAATCGTCAGTGGTTTATATTTACTGGAGCGTTCGAGCTCCTTCTCCCTTTTCTTCTCACTGTTTGTCATCCAGTCAGCTGTCATTCAGCTGCACATTTTTTTTCCAAAATTTGGCTAAACTGTATCCGATTGAACCCGCTGCTGCCCCATGCCTCTCTTCAGCCTGTTGAATTATGGTCATTCCGTTTGTTTTTAATAGATTAAATCTGTGGTGACAAACAAATGTCAATGTGGTTGCTTGATTTGTACCACACAGCTATAAAACCTTGACACTTAACACAATATCCTTTCCTTTTTTCTAAAGGAAATCTGAAGGCAACTGCAAAGCTAGTGTACACCATGAACATGCATACTGTACCACCGTATTTATAGCACTGTCAGTGCAACAAGTTTACTAACACTGGGGAAAAAATACATATGCGATCTTTCAAAGATTTCTGTGGCTCAACTTAAATTACCAGACTAGTGACTAGCTGACAAAACACAGTGATTGCTTTAGCTACAACCTGCTATGAAAAATACAGTTAGAAACAAATGCTGGGCCTACCTGGTTTTTTGGAGTAGACAGATCTATATTAATTTGAAAGCCGTATTAATGTGGCTCCATATGTTTTTTACCAAGTCACATTCTCTTAGATAAGGGATTCTGGACAAGGGCAGGATTCATCAGCATGGGATTTGGAGTGGCTGGGCAAGAGAGCACATGGGAAAAATACTGAATTATATCTTTGCCCCAAAGCCTGCCTTGGAACCACTTCTCTATGGCTCTTGCCATGGAGAAGTGGGAGAGCATAAACTGCATGCATTTTGGGGAGTGCACCATAGGCACAATATTTCCACTCCACCTGACTGCCTCTTTTCTACCATATGAAAAAGACACAGACTAAATTTGTCACTTGCTTTTTAAGAACTGGTTTTGAAATATTGGCTGGATCAGTCTGATCTTCTCCGCAATCCTAAAAACAATGTTCTACTTAAATACAACCTAAAAATATACAAAATTGGACCAGCCTTTTCAATACAAGCTGCGTAATCGCTCTCCCTTGATTTATGAAGGTGATAAGTGTCAATGCTTTGTATACATTGTAAGTGACATGGAATTCAGGGTTAACATTTGCTTCCTGAGTCACTAGCATGTTGCTGGCATTTCTCCTGGGGTGCTGTTGGTGGATTCTTTCTGCATCTCACTCAGGCAGCTGAAGATCCTCTACACTACGCTCTATTTTTCACTAACCCTGTAAGCCTTGTTTCATGACTTGCATTTATTAACAAGACAAAGCTAAGATAGATCTTCTTCTGAAGCTTATCAACAGTACATAGGTCCTGGACTATTCTTATCTAACACTACACATGCAGAATGACACCAGCCCCTATTCAGGGGGCTAGAATATGGTCTATGCACCAGTTAAGTCTCAACTGAGTCTTATTTTGAGTTTGTCAATGGTGTATACTGGTAGGCTTTGCTCTGGCCCCCTATACAGGGATGAATTACACCCCCCATATAATATGCAACATCAGGACAAAGAACTATTCCTCTATCACACACAAGGGGAGACATGGAAGGGGAGATGATTTGGTTTGAATGAGATTCTTTCTTGGTCCAGGCAGGAAATGCCACTCCACTATACTGTCTCTTCAACTCCTCATTGTGCTTCTATCCCAGTTTTTACCCCCAAACTCCATGGGTTCTTCCCACCGCTAATGCTTCTTTCACAACCACCCAGCTCACAAGAGCTGTAGCAAAGTAAAGGTGACTAAATTCCTGAGCTCTGAAGTCCTCACTCTCTTGTTGCTGTTAGAATAAGCAGAGTGGCAAGGAAACTATCTGGAGGGAACACAGAAAATATGGGAATGGATGAAGCCATGACAGAGATAAATGGAGGAGGAAGAGAATATGAAAAACAGAAACTACACAGACAACTAAGGAGAGTCCAGTCTTCCAATTATCTGGTCACCTTAGTGGTGGTGCCCAGAGGTCACCTAGAGTAACATGAGGCATTTCCTCAGTCACAGCACACCTACCCCATACCAGCCCCAAGGAAAGAGAAATCAGGACTCCAACCCTGGTATTCTTCATGACATTAGCCACAGGGCCACCAGGACAACAATAAATGGTCTCTAACAAAACACAAGAGCAACATTGCAAATGCACTCTTTTCCAGATAAAAGTAACAGGAGCTGCCTTATCTTAATAATAATAAATAATAATAATGATAATAATAATAATATGTACACCATGTCAGAAGAGACACTCCCAATTTGTTCATAAATAAAGACATGCCTATGTAATTGCTCATTTTAATCCTTCCAAACAAGATGACAGTGAAGAAACAGGAGTTACAGTATGGATCCATTACAGTATGGATTAAAAGGGGCATTTTCTCAAAGAAATTTTAATCTTACCCATTGAAAACAACACAATATGATCCTGGTTGGTAGGGACATAGTAGCACTGGGAATGATTAATCTATTGCCATTGTGCTTTAACAAGATTCTACAATGCTGTATAGAGTTTATCAGAACAGCTGTTGACTCTGGAAGGGCTTGTTTTTCTTATTCTATAGATTATATAAACATAAGATGTGATTGTTGTAATAGTGCCTTTCATCCTGAAGCATCCCAAAGCGTATTGTAAACTTTTGACCCAATCCAACTCCCACTGAGGTCAATGAGTTTTTCCATTGACTCCACGGGGAGCAGGATCAGGCCTTATATACCAATACAAATCATCCCGCCTATGCCTGCTGGAGCACAGCATTCACCTGACAGCACGCAGCAACGTTATGCAACAATTAAGTATAGAAAAAACAAATGGAATAGCATAGGTAACTAAAACTGCAGGGGAAATTTAAAAGTGGGAAATTGTTATCTAAACTGAAATTTGGCCAGGACCCCATGGAGAATACCCCTCCTTTACAGAAAGTTGCATGGTACCAGAAGCATTGAAACATCTCATCCAAAAGACAGAATATCCAACAGCAACAGTGCCAAACAACACTATGCATAGAAATGGTTCAGTACTGACTCACAGGGAAGAGTGCCTCCTACTGAATTATTATCACCCCATCCTGCAACATCCTGCTTTTCCTGGAACTAGCAGGGTAGAGCCACCCCTATTCAGATCTAACCAGACCATGGCCTGAGAAAGTTCGGCTGCAGTGTTGTTTGCCAACAACTCAAATACACTTATGTTATAAATGTATTAAACTTCCCATAGAATATATAGAGGAAGCATTTCTCCATCTCTGTAATATCAAATCAAATTTGAAATGGGGAAGAATAAAAAATCCCCATTATAGCACATTATAAATACAGAAAGGTCTCTTGCTTATTTTATATTTTGTGTAGTCTGCCAACAAAACTTCACAAAGAGCATAGGAATTCATGTTTGCAGAGATATTAAAGTCATAAAAAGGGAACTTTTTATTTTATTTTCCCACAGCCAAAGCAAAGGTAAACCAAGTGAATTTGGCAAAGGGCACTAGTTAGACGCCATTTCCCACAGCAACATGGTATTTTCCTCTGGGAATAAAACATTTCCCTTAAACTACTGTTTATAACTCTTATCAGCTCAAGAGCAATAGAGCCATCAAGTCCAATATCTCGTGGAAAAAAGTCAAGGTCAACAAGTACTTGCATTTTCGTTTATCTTTAGCTGCAATTGCTACTGACATTCAACTGGGTAATAAACATGAGGACTGTCAAATGCTCTCAACAAACAGGTGATCCAAAAGCTATCACAGAGAAAGAGGCTACTGCCAGGTAATCAAACAATTCTGTTGCAACAATTATGATTTGAGTGCATTCATTTATAGAAGCAATCACCTGTCAAATCTGAATGAATATTCTCCAACCATTCCCACTGCTGGGGTAGTAAGGGTGAGAAAATATAATGTCTGCTCTCAGGTTTTTACCAACAAATACATACTAGCATTAACAATGACCCATCAGAATAAAAAATAAAAAGCTTTCTAAATATCTTATCTTCTACATTTAATGGCAATTTATAGTTTTTGAATATTTCTATTTTTTTTATTTCAATAAATAAAATGGTGTTACACAGAGCAGCCAAATGCTGCTGCTCTGTTGCACCACACTCATCAACAACCATTTGTGGGTTTACAACAGTGGTTCTCAAACTTTTGTACTGGTGACCCCTATTCACACAGCAAGCCTCTGAGTGAGACCCCCCCTTATAAATTAAAAATACTTTTTTACATACTTAACACCATTATAAATGCTGAAGGCAAAGCGGGGTTTGGGTTGGAGGCTGACAGCTCGCGACCCCCCCCCCATGTAATAACCTCGCGACCCCCTGAGGGGTGCTGACCCCCAGTTTGAGAACCCCTGGTTTACAACCATACTCATTCTTTCAAAAATTGTGGTTACTGCTTTTGAAAATACTTTATCATAATTTCAAAAACACTAGCTTTAAAAAAAAAAAAAACTTGCGTGATGGAAAGGATCCTATAGAACGTTCAAACTGAAAGCCACCTACTCACTGGTGCCAAGAGGGATTGCTTATGAAGACTGAGAATAGTATGTGGCCCTAAATACAGAGGACTTGAGTGACTGCTGCAACATGCCGAGCTCAGAAAAGGCTCAGCACTCAAAAGAAATAGGACCTAAATTTATAGAAAAAAAAAAGATCCGTACAAATCATACTAAACTGATCACCCAAAATACAGAAGTCGTGACTCCTACTGTTGTTAATAAGGAATGTCTAGAACCCCAAACACCATTTCATCTACTTATGTAATTGCTTGTGACTAAATTTCCTCTGTTTAATCCAAGTAGGAGATTAAAGCTCCACTTATGCATGTACCCATGTGCTTTTGATGGACTCAGACCCTAAAATGTTATCTTGCATGTGATATTATTTTCCCCACTGTTTACTCTTTTGCCAAGGAAATCCAACCTATGCAAGACTTTGGCACCATTTATTCAATGAGATCTGTATGGGCACACTGCTGTGCCCAAGCAAGGCTCTGCACAGACACAGGGGTCCACTTGTGTAGATCTGAATGCAGGATCAGAGCCATATTTTATATATAAACACCTGCACGTGCACACATCTGTGCATTGTGATACATGTTTAATACAAGAGTCATGTATTATTTTAGGTCACTTGCCAAAAAAAAGGCCTTCTTAAAAAAATACCTCTAACATGAATTTTCTGCTTGATTATAGAAGGACAAGGAATTCAGAAAATTCTATTCCTAAAGTCATGTTAACTGTGGACAGCCCCAAAAGTAAGTTTTCCCACTTTCACCCTGCCAGTGATGACTACAGCTTCAACTTGAAGAATCTGCCATCTTAAGTAAGTAACCCTCCACTCAATGAGACTTTTCCTGAGCAGAGATTGAAATTCAAGTTAAACTGTGCCAAATTGTGTGGATTTTTTAAACTGTTTATTATATACGTGAGCTGACCTGAAAAAAGAAGTTCTACGTTTCTCAGTGTAACTAATGTTTGCCATAAAAGGGTAGTGGGAGAAAGCCAGAAGTAGGTAGTGTGCACTAGCTACTCTTCACAAACTCCTCATGTAAACACTCTTAATTTGCACTAAGAGTGCCTTTGTGTAGTTTAGCTTAAATTCACTTTGAAAGCGTATTAAGCTAAACTTCACAAAGACACTCAGTGCAAAGTAAGAGCATCCACACTGGGAGTTAATGCAGAATAGTTAGTACACTTTAAATTCACATCCTAGATTACCCCACACTAACTTTCCCATGTAGACAAGCCCTAAGACTATGCTATCCACAAATTAAACAAAACAAATACAATGAATGAGTTTGAGGCTAATGTTGCCATGTTGTCAAAACATGTGAAAGAGGCTCTTAATAACACAGAAAACTCTTATTTTAAAATATATTAATCAGAAGAGATCCTGAGCATAGACTAGGATAAATTTTCACTACAGTGCATGAAGCTTGTGGATTGTTTACAATGCACCATTCTAAAAATGTAACCCTGTATGGCTGAAACAACAGTATTAAAAGTCTCCGTGAAGTCTAACTCCAACAGCTGAGCAAGAATGACAAGACCACCACCACCACCACCAAAAAAAAATTTGTTTCACACCCTCCAGGTTTACAGCTGAATGATGAATTTACATCATGTCATTATTAGCATAATTCTCAACTATTCAATCGATGTTAAAAAATAAAAGATGATTCGAGAGAGAGAAAAATAATTAATTCTGGTGCAGCTGAAGAATGCATACATAGGTTAAAACGTTATAAACTCACAGCAACAGTTCAAGTTTCTCTTAAAAAAATAAATCTATCTTGTGCCAAGACAGATGCACAGGTGTAGATGCTGAATTAAAGCAAAGCACCTGCTGGACACTGAGGGGAAAGGGGGGCGGAGCGGGGAGAGAGAGAGCACCCCCTTTAAGACAACACCAATACTCTTATTTTAGAAACAAGGCTATTAGACCTAATTCAAGATTCACAATATATAAATACCTAGAAAATACTGGGAACAGCCCCTGTTGACTAATGCCATGTCTTTTTCAATTGAGGGTCACATCTAGTCTAACCAATCCCATGATAATGGCATCAGTAAAGGTCAATCAAAGACAAGCCGAAGCTTCCACTGTCTGGCTGACCTTCGGAGCTTGTGACAAATTGCTATCAGTCAATGTCAACTAATGACAGCAGCTCTTTGGCTAATCAATTGTTCTAAAAATGATCAAGAAAACTACTCACAGGACAGCTCATTTTCACATCAATGCCTGTGAAGTATGAAAAGCTCATTTTTTGAGTTTTTAATAAGCTCATAAGTAAAGCAGTTACTTGGTAACAGGGGTCACCTTACTGAAAAGGCAGAACCTTTGTCTGCCTTTTACATATTCTTTTATTACCATATTATAGTAAAAATATGCCATGCTATTACTATGCCAGAGGGCTACATAATAAAGTAGGTAACATTTCAGACATTTTTGAGATAAATACTTCTGTGTTTTAGGGACCTCTGTGTGGGTGTAAATAATAGTAGATATACTTTCCATGTATTTAAATGCAAAGCAATCACTGCTAGTACACAGGTAATATGCCTGCTTATTATTTGGGTGAACTTCACATGACAAAGTTTCTAGCAAAATACACGTCATGAAATTCAATGACACCAGGCAGGTGGGTTAGGTCTTAATAGCCTTTGTTTTGTTTTGTTTTTAAATCCACCTGCAGTTAGAGAATTTACTGTGTTCTGGATGTTACTAACGTAACTCACAATTGATAGGTCAGCCAAAAAAAACCAAACTTGTACAAATTTCTGCTTTGAAACAATCCTGTGAATGTACTCTAATCTGGAATACACACACACACACACACACATTTGTGTTATGAAACACTGTAAAACGGATCTCTCGATAACAAAGGCAACCATCGATTCAGGAGCCTTCTGCACTTTCATTATACCTGCCTCTTACATTCAGCGCATCTTTTTCTACATCTCTCAAAGCAACACACCAAGGCACCCTTTAATTTGCATTCACACATTAAATGTTACCAAAACAACAAATAATGCTACACAATGGTCAAGGGCTTAAGAACTGTTAGTACAGTTATGTTTTGCTTTCTTCTAGTCTATGAAGAGATTGTTAGTCAAATTTCATTTCAGAGCATCACAGTCTCTTGAGAAAAAGCCAAGTGAGTGTGAACAAATGCATATCATTCAAACCACTTGGACCAATAGAACACCAGAATCAAAAGGAGTTCTTGCTTTATATTTAAGTTTAGTCTTCACGGGTTCCTAACAAAACATTTGTATTATTTAAAATCCCATTTTAAAAAATTGCTAAACAGGAAACATTAAAACGTTTGTTTTCATCAGGGAACCTGCAGACGGACAGCAGTTTCAGATTACATTCTAAATCTGAATTGCTATGGTAGTTTTTCAAATTAAAATATCTTCTGTGGCCTCAACCATTCTCAAGTTGTCCATAGGAAAGAAATAAAGGAGGCAGGGCAACACTTAAGCTGAGCCATAATTGGAAGTATGTGAAAAATGAAGTGTCAGTTCGGTCAATAAAGGGCAAAGGTCAAGGGGAACTGCAGCCCAAACTCTGTGCGAAATGTGCTCATTAAGACATCCAATCAGAGAGCGCCTTCCCACCTATCCCATTAGTCATCGGACATCTGACTGTTTCAAATGCCTGGGTCTGTGCTGTTATTACTTTTCTTCTTCATGTAAAAAGGAGAGCTGGTATATAAATCGTTGCTCAGTCATCTGGAACATAATGTGGCCCTTTTTTCCCCCCTTCATCCAGCTCTGCCTGCTGCTTCACAGGCTTGAAACAACTGCCTTGAGATTCCCTTCAATAATAAATGGAATTGCCTTTTGCCTATAGTTTGCCTGAACTCAGACAAAAGCCAGAAAAACATTGCAACTATTGATACATTTTTATAAAGAAATATCATTGCTTTTTTAGTCAGTACTTTAAAGAGCAACGATAATTCTGAGGTTAAAAAAAAAAACACAAAACAAAACCAAAAAAAACCATTTTGAACCTGGTCTGAGGCTTGAACAAGAAAGAAGACATTGATAGATTTTCAACGGCACAGGATAGCTAAATATTAACATTAAAAAAAAACCTCACTCAATTGAAATTGGCTATACAAGGTCTCTATTCAGGAGCCTTCTTAAAACAACAGCAAAAACATAAACCAAACAAAACCCTTTTTAAATTAAAGCATGTCACAAAAGAAAAGAAAAGACTGGCCACTGTCAGAAGACAGGATACTGGGTTAGATGGACCATTGGTCAGACCCACTATGGCCATTCTTATGTTCTTCTATTACTATGCGATTCTTTTTGCATAACCCTACCTAAAAACAGACTTCATTTTTAAAAAAGAATTTTGCAAGCACTTCTCCACAAGGTAGAGTGAGCTTTCTTTGAATCAGAAAGCACCATGTTAACCAAAATTCAGACAGCAACAAGCATTTGAAAATAGGTTGCTAAAGGTCTTACACAGTAAGTATGTAGTGAAGAGAGAGTAGATCCTTACATTTTTTTCAAAACATTATTATTAGGCATACCCATATTATAAGTATTCCATACTATGACTGATACAATAACAAGCCATTCTAAGAAATTGTGTCAGAAGAACTATGTAATAATATATCCTGCTATTCAGTGACACAATACTTCCTAACATTTCCCTAGCAGTTAAATATGGATTCACACAATAGATTGTAACAGCTTTAAGGAATTATTGCTGCCTACTAAGTAAATACATTTACATTTTACAAAAAAATACTTTAAAATGATAGTGCACAATGATGTTTTTGAAGAGAAGACTGGTTGATTTTGTAAATAAGTACTCAGACAACTTGTAAGATATACATTACAGGGATTAAAAAAAGTAATGATACATCAGGTAAATCAGAGACACTTTTTAAAAACTTGTCCAAAAATATGTAATAGACAACTACAGAATGAACAAACATGTTCACATGTAAATGGACATTTTCTTTTAAAGCCTATCAAGCCTTGTCTTTCAAGTCTGAGTGCACCCACAACACACACACACACACACACACACACTCACTCACTCTATTACACCTGCCCCACACACACACCTTTGTATCCAGTTGTCAAACAACCCACCTACACACCCACAAAAGTGGTTTTTTGCAAATGTACCATTAGGAACATTTGTAAAGGAACCATTAAGAAAGGGATAGATAATAAGACATAAAATATTATAATGCCTCTACATAAATCCATGCCCATATCTTGAATACCGTGTGCAGATATGGTCACCCTTTCTCAAAAAATATACATTGGAATTGGAAAAGATACAAAGGAGGGCAACAAAATTATTACCGTTATGGAATGGCTGCCGTATGAAGAGAGATTAATAAGACTGGGACTTTTCAGCTTGGAAAAGGGGGGGATATGATCGAGGTCTATAAAATCATGACTGGTTTGGAGAAAGTAAATAAGGAAGTGTTATTTACTCCTTCTAACAACACAAGAACTAGGGATCAGCAAATGAAATTAATAGGCAGCAGGTTTAAAACAAACAAAAGGAAATATTTCTTCACCCACCGCACAGTCAATCTGTGGAACTCTTTGCCAAGGGATGTTGTGAAGGCCAAGACTATAACAAGATTCAAAAAAGAACTAGGTAAGTTCATGGAGGATAGGTCCATCAATGGCTATTGGCCAGGATGGGCAAGGATGCAACACCATGTACTGAGTGTCCCTAGCCGCTGTTTGCCAGAAGCTGGGACTGGATGACAGGCACCAATGATTGACTGTTCTGTTCATTCCCTCTGAAACACCAGGCATTGACCACTGTCAGAAGACAGGATACCGGGCTAGATGGACTTTTGCAGCGGATATTGAACTCTGTTGGAGTTGGGCGTGAACACGGGTGATGTTTTGTACTATACATACTATGCTATTAAGCGGGAAGTAGGTTGAGGAAACAATTGAACAAAGTGTAATTTTATTTATTTATTTTTACTCTTTTGATCATCAGGGTAAACACCTTTACAGCTATTTAAACTGCATTTTATATTACGAGAGAGAAAATAATTCTGGCCTAATGTGAAGAAAAATTTGCGCCCTAGTACATAAGCTGTATTACATGCATGGGTATAATATATGCATTTATATATTTGTGATTCTGGCCTAAGGTGAAGAAATCACAAATATATACATGCACACGTTATACCCAATGCACGTAATACAGCTTTTCCTTGGCCTGCCATTGACTTTCAAACTTTCCTTGCATAACACCTAGCATTGCCACGTGTCCAGTTTTCGCCCAGTTGAAAAGGGACCCTGGCGGCTCTGGTCAGCACTGCTGACCGGGCCGTTAAAAGTCTGGTTGGCGGCACAGGCAGGCTCCCTACCCGGTTCCACGTGACTCCCAGGAAGCTGCCAGCCTCTCCCTCTCACTCCTAGGCATAAGGGCAGCCTTGGAGGCTCTGCGCACTGCCCTCCCCGCCCCCAGCACCAGCTCAGCAGCTCTCATTGGCCAGGAACCGCAGCCATTGGGAGCTGATGGGTGGCATCTGCAGGCACCAGTAGCACGCAGAGCCATGTGCTCGTGCCTCCGCCTAGAAGCTGGAGGGAGATGTTGCCTCCTCCTGCACCCCAACCCCTCCCCTAGAGCCCGCACTCTAGCCAGAACCCTCACCCCCCGCGCACACTCCCCAACTCCCTGCCCCAGCCCAGATCCCCTTCCCGCACCCCAAGCTTCTCATTTCTGGCCCCACCCTGGAGCCCACACCTCCAGCCCAGAGCCCATACCCCCTCCCACACTCCAACCCCCTGCCTCTGCCTGGAGCCCTGCCCCTGCACCCCAACCCCTGTTTGGAGCCCTCTCCTGCACCCCAAATCCTGCATCCCTGGCCCCACCCCAGAGCTGTACCTCCAGCCGGAGCCCTCACCCAGGGCCGGTGCAACCATTTAGGCGACCTAGGCGGTCGCCTAGGGTGTTGGGATTTGGGGGGCGCCATTTTCTTCAGCAGCGACCGCGGCGGCTGGATCTTCGGCCGCCGGCATTTAGGCGGAGGGAGCTGGGGCAGGGGAGAGCAGGGAGGGCCGCCTGCAGCAAGTAAGGGGGAGGGGGCAGCACGCAGGTGAACTCCCCATTCCAGCTCACCCCTGCCCCGCCTCCTCCCCGAGCACGCCGTGTGGCTGCTTCACTTCTCCCGCCTCCCAGGCTTGCGGCGCCTAAGCTGATTGGCGCCGCAAGCCTGGGAGATGGGAGAAGTGAAGCAGGGAACGGCATGCTCGGAGTGCTCGTGCTCGCGCACGGAGCAGGGGTGAGCTGGGGCGGGGGGCGTGCCTCATGGCGGAGGTTGGGGAGCTGCCGCAAGGGGGGGTGCGCCTCAGGGTGGGGGTGCAAGGTGGAAGTTTCACCTATGGTGCGAAACATCCTTGCACCGGCCCTGCCCTCACCCCCTCCCACACTCCAACCCCTGCCCCAGCCTGGAGCCCTCTCCTGAACCCCAAACCCCTCATCCCTGGCCCCACCCCAGAGCCGCACCCCCAGCCAGAGCCCTCACCCTCTCCCACACCTCAACCCCCTACCCCAGCCCAGTGAAAATGAGCGAGTGAGCAAGGATGGGTGAGAATGAGCAACGGGGGGAGTGGGGATGGAATGAGTGGGGGGCTTGAGCTCAGAGAAGGGTGAGACAAGGGGCAGGGCAAGGGTGTTCAGTTCTGCAAATAGAAAGCTGGCAGCCCTAACGACACCTCATGCTGGTGCAGAAGGAGCTAGCACAAAATGCAAGTGCAAGATGACAAGACTTACGCTACCCTGCTTGATACATCTTTGAATTAAATGGGCATTTTGTCATTCACTTCAACTAGCACAGGAGCAAGCCCTATCTGAAGGGTGGACAGTTCATTTGTGTTTACTACACGTCCACACTAAAAGGGCTTGTCTACACTAACATTTAGGTCACGGTAAGCTAGGGTGTGAATCTATCCCTCACTAGCCTGCTGCGCACTAATGGTCTGTGTAACCCTGCTGACGTGCACGAACAGTCCTTAGTGCACTTTAATCTACTTGCATTTCAAAGCGGGGTAGACCAAAGCACACTGAGGAACTGTTAGTGCGTGTCTGCAGGGTCCACACAGTGGGCACAGAGCAAGCTAATGCATGGTAGATTCACACCCCAGCTTTCGGCAAAGTAAGCATTTGTGTAGACAAGCCCAGATATAAGTAGTGCTCTGTATAAGTAGTTATTATGAATGTCTAGTTTCCTCTTTCAAGAAGTTTAACACAATGATCCTTCTTTATAAAACACATCCATTCTACAAAGATCTAGTGCACCTTGAGTTCCAATTTCATTAAAGTTCTTTATAAACTCTGAGTAAAATTTTCAGAAGTGCCTAAGTGACTTAGGAGTCTAAGTTCCATTGAAAGTCTTTCCATTGAATATCAATAGGACCTAGGCACTTTTGAAAATTTGCATTCTCTGTCTTCATAGCACGCACCTTGCTATGAATGACATGCAAAAACACTGAGCTACTAGGAATAACCCAGCAAGAGAGCAACATGTGTCTAGGTCAGTTTACTTTAAGATATCAGAAATGATTGGCACACCTTACAGACTAATAACGTGCCACATTTGAAATAATCAACCCCATTTTAAGTAGAGATTTTCAAAAAGCATCTAAAGGATTTAGGAGCTCAAGTCCCCTTGAAAGTAGATGGGACTCCTAATTGCCTAGTCACTTTTTAAAACTCTCCCCCTGAAAGTTCTCCAAACACTCCCTCTCCATCCATCCCCACAGTCCCCGCCACCACACACACTTCCACCACCTCCAAAATAAGAACATCTCATTCTTGGCTAAGAAACCTTAAATGCCAAGTTTCAGTTCAAAGCAGTTCCCCCACAAACCCGCAACAGCTTACACCCTTAAAAAACCAGAATTTAAAATTAACTCCTGAAGACGGGGGGCTCTAATGAACGTGCTGACACCATCTTAACTACAGCATTGTGAATGGTGACACTATAATATATATGTATACATACTTGAAAGAAAAAAGGCCCCTTGAATTTATGTTGCATATCATTTTCCAGTAAAAGTCAGAGGTCAGAAGGTTACCAGTTTCTGCCTCAGCTCTGCAACAGTTTACTATTCCAGGCCCCATTTTTACTAGCCTATACTTGTGATGAAGTCAGCAACTTTTCTTTAAGCAGTAAAGTGTCTCAAATACTTAAAATTCTATAAAGAGATGTTATTCACAATGTAAGATACATCCATGTGTATAAAAAAATAAAATATACTCTTTTAGTTTAAAAACGAATCTTGTTAAATGTAGACTTTGCAATTCTAATCAGTATTGTTCAATCTTTTTTGGAATCATAATTCCTTTGTTGTCTAACAGCACTTGAATGAAACAGGATCATAAAACCAGATTTAAAAGTATATACCTATTGTGGGTTCAGAGTCAACTTCAATAAAACACTCTCTTTTATATTCAGATTAAGGATTCTTTTAAAATTTTAATTGCATTAAATTAACACAAAATCCACTGCAGTTGGTCTCTTCAGAAAGAAGTATGAAGCATTTCAACATGCAGCTTTTATTTTTAAGTCATCTGTTTTTAAAATGTTGAATTTAGAAGACAGTGTTAATTATTTGTAGGATGTACTACTTCTAAAGCATGTAACACAAACTAGATTCATACTATTTCTGTTAAGTCAATTACTCCAGTTGGTTTGGCTCTCCAACAAAACATTTCTGCATTCAAATAAACTGGCACAGAGGGAGGAAACAGTACTGATTGTAAGATTTAGTGCACTGTGCAGGCAAACTTTTATATTTATATGCACAAACGTTACAATAGCATCTTTAAAATATTAACATTCAATTCTGCAACCTTAATTATGTTTGCTTTTGAAGATTTCTTCTTTTAACCATTCTGATGTCAAAAGGCTCTAGTTGCTTATTTTAATAAAACATACTGCAAATTTGGTACATATGTTGTTCTAGTGTGTGCCTGTTGGCAGGGTTTAAGAAATAAACGTGCAAACTCCTTTGACTGCCTAAAGACAGGGGGAAATGAGTCAATAAAAAGGAAAAGACAGACAATGCCAGGCACAAAGCTCTAATGTCTCAACACATTTCAAAAAGACATAGTGACCAATCTGCACACGCTGATCACTTATTCTTTACCAGAAGACAC
>NC_052625.1:15033841-15068841 GCF_016161935.1 Mauremys reevesii | reverse complement strand
AAAAACGAAAGCTGAGGTTCTCCTGCAATCTCTTGAATCTAGAAGCTAGGATTTTGAGAAAAACACCAAATACCAAGATAGAATGAAATGGTGAGAATTGGCAACCCTGTTTTCTCAACATGTGTACCAGTGGCTAGGATAGAATTTCCACAGCCCACAAAAGATCAACAATCAGCTTCCCTAGAGGGATTTTGTACCCTATCAGGTTGTGGTAATTTTTTCTGCATCAGCTCTCAAGTTTTGATCTACAGAGCACTTGCTGGTGGTCCATGGGACGCTGGTTGGTCATTTGGTGCTGACTCTTCTTTCTTGTTTCCAGATTCTCTTGTAGGCATTCAGAAACTGAAAAAGACAAGCCTGGACACCTGTAAAAGAAGCTGGAAACAAGGCAGAGGAGCAGTTTGCCTAGCTGCTTCCATTAGGGCCCACTCCATTAAGAGGAATGGGTGAGAAAACCAGAGACATCCTTTTGTACAGAGCCACCAACAGGACTGGAGTTGCCAGACACCATCAGAAGGCTCCAGGAGGAGGGGTAGAAGAGAAGCAGGCAGTAGGGAAATATCTGCAGTGAGGCAATACTAGGAACAGGTGGCAGGGAAGCATGTGCAGGGCAAAACAGAACACAATGGAGCAGAATTTTAAAAGAAGAGCAAAAGGAGACCGTGGCTTTCCCCCCCACAAAGACAGTTAACTAAAGACAGTTAACAACACAAACATTTCCCTAATATTATTTGTCCATGTTGGAAATTTCTGTAGCTTCCCCAGGGATGTTGTATGACGACAAATGGGATATTGATTGGAAGGGGAGATGGGATCTACAGTTTGAAAAAGTTTGAAAAACCCTGCTTTAAAGGCTATGAAGGGAAGTGCAGGCAAGAGTCTCTAGTCTTGAAAGGTGTCCTCCCCCCTCCCTCCACACATGCATTTGTGCTGTTATTCTGAGAAGGAAAATACAGAATTGTCACCCTGCACTAGTCAAATAATTTATGTAAATGTAGAACTGCATTATGTAAGGAAGTTTGACAGCAAAAGGAAAATAGGCCAAGAATCCAAAAAGAATGTTTCTCAATATAGTTGCACCATTTGTAGCCCTATAGGTAAGGGTGCCCCATCAGCATCCCAGTTATAAACCTATACACCTTTGCTATGTAAATCCACTCTATACCTCACTTGCCATCTCATACCGGACACTTACAAAGAAATATTCATTTTGACTTAAGAAGTCCATTTCACTATGTCCAGGACCTGAAGAAGCTAGTAACGATTTCTGTACTTTAAAACTTAGGAAAAATGACTTTTAAAATATTAACAACAAAAACAAGGACTAGGAACAATTAGATTTAAAAGAGCTGGCTACCGTGCATGTGAACAGTGTATGTCCAGAGGAGATGCTCTGAGTTCACTTGCCTTTTAAAAATTGTTTTAAGATGCATCTTTTCTGATTTTATAAGGTTTTTTTGAGTAAATAATCTCCGTCTTTCTCTCCCCCCCACACAAACAGAATGCACACAAGGGTGTGTGATGGCACATTTATATATTAATTCTATAGTATCACATAAAGCAGGACTCTCTTGGCACTTATAAAGCCCAGAACTGCTGCCGGATCAGGGTCCTAATTTGTACACTCATATAGGGAGACAGATTCTTTGTGTGGGAATTTTTTTTTTAAATTAAAAAACAAACAAATAACAAAGGTATGTTAGAAAATAAACAAATTTAAAAAAACCCTACAATTTTGGACAGATATTGCATCCCCATTTCATGCCATGGTACTAAATTTAGTTTATTCATCTTTATACAACAGTATAAATTAATAACATCTGACTGAATCTTTAGTTTATCCCGACATAACCTTGCTTTCCAAGTTAAAGTCAGACCTTATGTTTATATTAATATTGTATACATATATAAAGATAACTTAACCACAAAATAATGTGCGGCAATTAACTTTTCTTCCCAAGAATGTTATCTTCCTAAGGCAGGATCAGTATTTTCTGAATTACAGTAAGTATTATTTATTTTTCAAATACTAAAGTACTATTTGTTCCAAACGGCATGATGCTTTTAAACCTTCCCCATCCATGACGATAATCAGCATTTAATACCAATCTAACATTCACTGCGGATGGGAACTCGCAACCACAATGCATTTTACAAAAACCTGACTATATACTTTAATCCTTTCAACTGCACCTGCAACACAAAGTATTACAGACTTTTAAAAACCTGCTCTCTTGAAAAGAAAAAATAAAAATAAAAAATTGTGCAGCATCAGTAACCAGATAATATTCTCAAATTTCAGTGATCTCGTCAATGGAGCCTTCCCCCATGTACTGTGCTCTGTTTCATGCAGTACATGGCTTTAGCTGGCCAAATCTTTTTTTTTTTTCTTTTTCCTCTGAATCAGTAGCACAGTGAAGATCTTACTTTTTTTTTTTTTTTTTTAGCAGTGGCATATCAATGAGGCACAGATGTGTATTCCAACTCTGCATGGATGAGCACACTGTTCAATAGTGCTGGCTCACACGGTATCAGGGTAAGTTATCACTTCCCATGAAGGCACTCTTATCACCAGGGCCCAGAGAGGTGGCTGCAAATCGCAGCCTTTTTATTTTCAAGGCAGTTTTGCTGAACATTCAGGCTTCAAAGATTCACACTTCCAAAACTCTATAAGAGTTTGTGAACGCTCAATTTGCCAAAACTGTTTACAGTGTAATTGGGCACCGTACCTGTGTCCATGAGATAGCGAAGGCGCTTCTCCACCAGCGCGGCACGGGTGTCAATTTGCTTTTGCTCATTCTCTAGTGCTGCCAATTCTCCTACAACATACTGACTGGTGTCTTTGAACCCTTTCTGTTAAAGAGAACAAACAAGAAGAAAAAACATCACTTGTAAGTTGCATTTTTCCTTTCCACAAACACTTAGTAAGGCACTTACCTAAACAACCAAATATCCTGCTCACTACCAAAAAGCTAACACTTACATTTTATAAACCTCGCAATTTTGCCAAATATCATTATTTGGATGCACTATTTTTTTTTTAAAAAAAAGCATGGTTTCCTTAGAGAATATTTCAGTGTCTAGATGTTGATTTTGCAGTTTTAAACGACCTGATTTTTTGAAATTCTGTATAATTTATTTCTAAGTAAGAGCTGTTGTTATATACAACATAGTAAACCTAGAGCAATAATCCAAAAGTACTATTTATATTATTATTTGCATTGATAAGTTACGTGTGATTTCTGTTACATCCAGTTTTTATTTTCTTTTAAAATGCTAATTTTTAGGGGCTGTGTTTTTAGAAAGAACCATCACAAGAACATCTTGGTGAAAATGCAAAATGTGGGTTTTGGGATTAGAAAAACAAAAACAAACTTTCTTTCTTTTTGCATCTAGTTTCTCTGTGTCAATTCTACTGATGACGCACACCAGACTAGGCTGTAATGCTTCTTCAGATTTCCCCTACTGCAGGCTATTGCCCTGATAAACAATGATCTGTAAAAGTATTGGTAATTAGTGTAGCCTTGATTCTTATCCTGACAGGTGCTGTCAAAATCCACTGCACAGTCTCTACGATGCAATGGGACTACACACTAGATCTGCTCCTCCTTCCCAGTTTTGTTAATCCCCAACTGCAATGAAGCCCCTGTATGTAGATTTTATAAATCACTTTAAAACATTTTCATGCCAGAAAAGTTATACAGCACTAAAAAGTCAAGTCTGTCCTCTGTATCCTACATGTTTCAGCACTGTCTTGAAGGACAATATATACCGGTCCTCACGAATCTCACAAAATGTCCACAAACATCCTCAGTGAACAAATCTGACTTACAAAATACACCTCTACCCCGATATAACGCGACCCGATATAACACGAATTCGGATATAACGTGGTAAAGCAGCGCTCCGGGGGGCGGGGCTGCGCACTCCGGCGGATCAAGCCAAGTTCGATACAACGTGGTTTCACCTATAATGCAGTGAGATTTTTTGGCTCCCGAGGACAACGTTATATCGAGGTAGAGGTGTAGTTGGATCTCTCACTAGGATGTAGAGAGTGGTCATTCAGTACCCCAAAGTTATTTTCATATGGCCAGATTGAGTTCAACTTCCTTTGGAGCACTATTTTGATTTGGGACATTCTCTTAGGCCCCGTCTACATGTGGGAAGCTGGGGTGTGAATCTACCTCTTGCTAGCCTAGGGCTTGAGCAAAGTACATTAATGAACTATTAATGTACGTCAGCAGGGTCCACACAGACAGTTAGTCTGTGACAGGCTAGCAAGAGGCAGATCCACATCCCATCTTGCTGCAAACTAAATGTTTGTATAGATGAGGCTGACATAAAAGAGGTCTTACATAGTGCTGAAACATTATAGTTGGGGTATTTATGCAAAAGAAGTTAGGATGAAAATACTACTATTTCAGGGATGCCTCCTCCACATTTTCTTCATAATCACCAATAAGCCTTCAGGAATTCTCCCCAAGGCTCTTTGAGACAGTTTTAAGGTTGAGAAGCTTAATACAGATGAGGCTTGTTTTCAGATTCCTCTTGTCCTTTGCAAAGGGATATACCTACAGCCATTATCCTTTGGGGATAGGAGGGGAAAATGCAGGCTCTTTTATCATCTGTATTTCCCTATCACTGGCTAACTTGTTGCTGGATTAGTTAGTCAGACACAACTAATTTGACTGAATTTTTTCAATTGTTTCTCAGTAAATATTGCTGAAAGAGTCGGTACAGCTTCACAGTTGTACAATAGGGATAAAAATCATTATAGCCGGGTATTACTGCAAATAAAGATAAATTCACTGTGAAGGCTGAGAGGATGGCATAAGTCCCACAACTATATGTAACAAGTCTGGAACTTTAAGATCTTGGGCACCTGGTGAAATAGGCATGTTGTTGCAACACACTGCGGTCACACCAGAAAATAGCATCAGTTCTAAAGGAAACTTTTTTTCACCTGTCTCGTAGCCACAACGCAATTACTGAGAGACAGCCTCCAAGTGGAGTACATGAACAAGAGAATTAGTGTGGGCGAGTTGAAGTGATGTATGATATGTGAAATATATTGCCTTTCAACTACAATTAATTGAAAACAGTATAAAAATGTCACTAATGTCAGCATGCAGAATTGTTCACAATGCTATTAGAAGATGAAAAGAAATGCTGTGTCAGGATGAAATATTCCAAGTGTTCATGTGTATTATCTGCATTTATAATGTGAATTCACTGAGGAAGACCTTACCTGCTTTGCTAAAGCACAGCTATGCTAATAAAGTAGCTGAGAGATTGTTAAGAAGTTAGGTGATTTACTATAGGTATCACAGCATTACAAAATCTCTAACTGGCACTGAAGTGCTTCAGTAAAAAGAATGAACGTATTTAGACAAATTGTGGACAGCAACATATGACCACCATCAAAGACTATGCTGTGATTCCAGTCAAAAAATTCAGGTTAAAACTTGTTCTTCCTGCTTCTGTCCCGCAGCTGTCCATCAAAAGCAGCTTTCTCCCTGCGGTCTATCAAATATTTCCCTCACAAATCAATTTTACACATGATCAGCCCATACCCCTACTGAGCTGAACCTCCCCGTTAATTAAGTGAAGAAATTACCATATATATTATATTAATGCAAACATCATTCAGCTAGTAATTCACGGCTGATCTGGATAATGGAAAGGTTGAACACCCATTAACCCAAGCCAACAAAATGGGTTGGCTGAGAAATTCTAGCAGGTCTCATGTGACTCTTCCCTCTAACTGCAGCTCTGCGGTATCTGCTATTGTAATAATTAAAATCCTCCCGGTAGATCAATACTGGAATCTCTTTATGGGAAGTGCCCTGATGGAAATGTCTCAAGGAAGCTGGGGCTGTGGAACTCTGAAAAATTCATTTTTTTTTTATCTGACAATTATCACCACACTGCAGACTAATTCAACAGCGCACCCCTCTCACTCTGCTTTGAATGCACTGGAGATTGACATCTAAAAAACCCTAACATCTCATTTTAACAAATAAAGGCACTATTTCCACATACAGTTTGGAATTATCAGCAATCATGAAACCAGACAAAAAATTAATATACATTAAGCACTTCATCTTCTGATGGCTTCCTCTGAGTTTCAGTTATCGCTGCCTTCTCCTCATTTCCTCTCTTTGTATCTTCCTGTATTGATCTTTGCCTTTTCATCTCTTGAAAAAAGGGGAAAGACATGTAAAATTATTATAAAGCTTGATATTTGTGTATTGAAATGTGGACTTACATTATCAGGATTTTAATATATTTATTGTTAAATATTATTAAATCATAAGATGGGAAAACATGTTTTATATTTTCTCCTACCTGGTCGGTTCTCAACATATTGACTGAAAGACTGGAGCTGAGTTTTTCTGACTGTAGAGTCCTTGCTGAACACAACAGGATTTCTAAAACGTTCTGTTGCTTTTTGTAATCGCTCAGCACGATGTTCTTCTGTTCCATTCTGTCAGAAAAACAAGACATACAACAGATTCTTTTGTTTACAAATGTGAAATCACACATTGGAAAGGTATGTTTCAATGACAGAACACAATGCGGGGTTTGCAGAGAATTTCACAACTCAGATTGCTGTTTGTGTGGGATAAAAGTATCAGCCGCTGAAAAAAGCAGAGTGATGAACTTTTTTTTTTGGCGGTGATTGGTTTTGGTTTGTTTGGCATCATCAGGCAGGACTCTGTATTACTCAACAGCAAGATATGTTAACTATGACGAATATCTTTCAGTGGTGTGGATTTTAAATGACAGATAACTCTTTTACAACTTTAATTTGTCCTGCCTGGTATACATTAGTGCCAACCTGCATAATGTATACTCCTAAACATGATCTATAATCACTTTAAAAGCATGTTGCCTTTAGTCTTTCTCCCTCACAATTCTGCCCAGTAAAGAATTCTATCGTTTTGTATAGTCCCACCGACTTGTATGACAAGAAGAACTAGTTTCTAATTTTATGCCCATTGAGATAAACCACTAATGCTGGATGAAGGCTAAAAGGTAGGATTATAATACTATCCCACTGAACTGCATTTCATCAGCTATAACTTTCCAAAGCCAGATTTGTAAGTAAGCCCTTTACAGCTAAGGAAACTACAATTATCTTTTCCAGAGCTTCCTATGTTAATACTGGTAACAAATTCAAATGGTTCTATCAACATGAAATATCCCAGAAGACTGAACCACTGCAATGTGTGGAAACTGCAGATACCGAGGTGCTGTGTACCAAACAAATATTTCATTTTATACCTAATCTTTTATTATTTTTATTAAGTGTTTTGAAAGTAAATAGGGAAAGGCTAAGATGCATGACTAATAGCTAAGCCTGCTGAATGCTGAAACTGGTTATCAAAAGCTACCAAGACTTTGCCCTTCCTCTGCATTGAGACAATCAGTAATGAGGGAGTTCTCCAATGGCCTATTCTCTAGCCTCGAGGAGGCCTGGGATACAGAATCCTCAAGGGAAGGTAACAGTTTATCCTTTTCCACAAACACAGAATGCCTCATTTATAAACGTGTAAACTGCATTTTATTAAAACACAAATCCAACTCAATGCGGAAAGCTCCATGAGAACAGATGGACACCATATATTCTTTGCAATACCATTTTTAAACTCTTCGTTAAAAAGACGTACACAAAGGCACGCTGTTAAGTTGCACCTTTTGTTGGAGTAACTTAAAAAAAATCAATTAATACAGAAAAGCTTTTATAAAGAAACACCATTTTCATCAGGTTAGCGGATATCAAATTGCCCTAATGAAGGTGCCTGTGTGCCATTAATTGAACTAAGCTTTAAAAAAGTATCACTCTCATTAGATGCATGTTTTTCCAGATGTATGTTTTTGGGCTGCTATGATTCTGGTTTTAAATAAAAGGTGGTTTCCTGTTGTTAGGACAATAGATATTTGAAGTATGAACTCAAGTCTTTACCAAAATAAACAAACAAGGCTAATTTTTTAGGCCTGGCAACATGCTAAAATATCAGTGCGATTAGCAAGTAAATCCCATTTTAAGAAACCTTTTTATGACTAGGGACTTCTGCCACTTTACAAATGTATTCCTCTAAGCCCACTAATTCAGTTAGCCTTTTCAATCCATTGTATTATTCTTGGGCCAGCTTCATTTTGCATTAAATCCACTGCAGAAAGCTAAACTGAACGCAAAAATCAGACTTGATCCAGGCTTCCTTTTGTTCAAAGATAGAGACCGAAAGTCCTCTACTGCTGCCACACACTTTCATCACCAATTTATAGGAACCGACAGTGTAAGGGAAAAGCAATGAAAGTCATTGTTTTGGGACTTCAAAGCATCTCTGTATCTGGGGAAGGAAATCCTTTCAGTCAGCAGTGCTGTCCCCACAGTCTGCAGGTGGGTGAAAAGTTATACACAACTGGAAGTGCCCCAAAGCCATACAGATATTAATGACATGCACAGGGTATTTTTTATTTAGTTGTAATAACATAAAAGGGCCTAATTAAGAAAATGAAATGGAAAACTCATAGGTATGTACTTTATGTTAAAATGATGTACATTAAAGATTGACAAAACATGCAGTGTATATACTTGTCTTAAAATTCATTTTTCTCAGAATCATTCACTTCCAGATTACACAGACCTCTATATATTTTTACAACATAATACATTCTAGTTTTGGTTGAGCAAGACAGGTGGTGAGAGACTTGAAAGGGAAGAAAAATATGTGGTGTCCAATTTTGCTCTCACTGCAGTCAATGAGAATTTTGCCACTGACTCTTCCTATGCCTTCATTTCAGATTTAAGTGGTAAGCTGAACAGTAAGAATTTAGAGGTGTTTGTACAGACCTCACGATTATGCCAGCCAATTACAGTTATAGCTATAGTATGGCTAAAAAAAAAATCATAATATAAACAGAAAATGTGTTGATTGATACATAGAAAACCCCCACTGCACTGCAAACTCTGCAGCTGCACTGCCCAGCAGATTCTTACTGTGATGGATTTGATAAGAAATTATTTTCCTCATCATAAAGTACAAAACAGAAATCAGAACACACAGGTACTGAGATAAAAGCATTAATCAAAACTTACCTTAATGTCTTGCTCTGAGCTATCAGTTACAGCTTTCTGAGCAGCACTGGAGAGTGAATTTGCCACCTGTGGCTGAGCTTCTAGGAGCTTCTTCAGCTTCAAATCCACCAACTTACTGTTTTGTTCTGCTAAATATGCAAATACCATGTACAACAGAGTGAGATGCATTTAAATGGAGAGTTGCTACAACAATGTATCAGTTTAATAGAATTCGTAGTACTATCATTTTAAACTAAAAAGTGAAAACCGAGGAGAAAAAGATCTTTAAAGCACATATTGAACTAGATCTGTGTGTGTTATACATACAAACATCTCCCAAGTTTTCTTAAAAACATACATTAAAGAAAGTTAGCACTTGGTTCTGCACCATCAAGTACAGCTTGTACTATGTTATAAAGTAGTGAATGATAAACACATGAACTTCACAAAATGTTAAGTTCCTCTCAGCTAGTACACACATACTCTGGCTTCTCTTTTGGATATATAAAAACTCCTAGAGAAGAATTTACTTTAAGATGGACTATTAAAAATTCATCAGGTATTTTAGGTTCTGATAAATTAATATTATTTGTAAACTTGAATGGTTAACACAAGGTTCCTTGGGCACAGCTTCTCAACTTTAAAACCAGAGTGACAACAAAGTCATCTTTCTAGTAATGTTTGTTATAAATTATGGAATATAATGGAGTTAGGGGTGAAATCAAATACTTTTATTACTCCATAAAAAAATAAAATCTTCAGGACCCTCATCCAAACGCCCAATGAAGTCACTGGAAAAATTCCTATGGACTTTGCATCAGGTCTCATGTGTACAATATTTCACTTCCCATTAATGCTTATTTGACTACATGCAAAGTATATAGTGTTTTGTATGTGAGTAGTGTGTGCACCTACACACCCCCACCCCAACCATACATATGACCACACACATATTTGAGAGAGCGAGAGAGAGAGAGATATGTTAATAGAATATATTACAATTTTGTGAGCTACAGTCACACTGGTAGGGAGCAGAAGGTGCATCACCTGGAGGCATTATGCACGCAAGTCGTGCTTGGGGTGAACACACTGCAGAACAGCACTTGCTACATGTGTTCTACAGGTGTACCTTGCACTCCAAATTGCAGTCCTGTACCCACAAGCTAGAATGCAGGAAGGAGGAGCCAAATTAATTTCCTAACCGCACTCCTTCTAAGGCTTGGAGTTCTGTGAACAGTGTTGGACATCCTGTTCCCCAAAATATTCCTGGGGCATTAACAACCAAATATCTGCCTGCCTCCTACAGAGACGTGATGTGACGGGGTGTGATGAAGGACAGCTTCACTCTTCTCTGGCACACCCAGCGGCGGCTCCAGGCACCAGCATGCCAAGCGCGGGCCTGGGGCGGCAAGCCACGTGAGGGTGGCAGGTAGGTTGCCTTTGGCGGCATGCCTGCGGAGGGTCCGCTGGTCCCGTGGCTTCGGCGGACCTCCCGCAGGCGTGCTGCCGAATCCGCGGGACCGGGGACCTCCCGCAGGCAAGCCACCAATGCACAGTGGCCATAATTTAGCCTAAGATATGAGTGCACACACATATGCACTGGCTTATACATAAACACCATGCAATATTTTTAATACACAGATGTTCACGTTTTATAAAATACATTCACAGCAGCACATGGTAGCAGCATTAACAAATATTGATGCAGGATTTAAAATCAACAACTTCCACATTTTAAAAAAAAGTTCTCAAACCAGTTTCCTTTTACTTCATTTATGGATTCTGCCTAAAATTCTATGGAAAGAAGGATTCAGCAGGTAACAAATTGATTAATCAAGTCACCGATGATCTCAAATAGAAAGGACCCCTTGCGTGTGCATCCTATCCATCTGTCCCCAACAGGATCTCTCTCTTACAAAAATGGTCCACAGAAAGAAAGGTTGGAGAACCACTAGGTTAGGAGACATATCATAAATAATCAATTCCTGATTGCCTTCTCCTCCCAAGTATAAAGAAGTAACTCACCTTGTGCAATAATGAGGGTTCTTCGAGATGTGTCCTATGAGTACTCCACTGTAGGTGTGCTTGTGTCCCTGAGCTGCAGATCAGAGAACTTCAGTAGCAGGGTCCATTAGGCCCACACATGCGCTGTCCCCCCACATGCTGTGCCACGAGTCTAGTCAGCACGCATGGGCTAACCCCCCTCAATTCCTCCTCTGCCACAGAGTCACTGACAAGAACTCCGATGTAGAGAGGAGGTGGGTGGATTATAGAGCACCCATAGTGACCATTCTTGAAGAAGGCGATGGATGAGATCGATCTTGTGGCATGTGTACAAACTGAATATGGAAGGGTCACGTTGCTAATTTGGTAGTACTGTCTGATGTAGTTCGGAACCCACTTAGTGAGCCTTTGGTTTGATATTGCTGAGTCCTTGGATCTTTCCACAATGGAGAAGGAAAGTCTAGGACAGTGTTCTCCAAACTTTTTGCCCCCACCCCTCCCTTACCTGGTTCATGCCGCCCTGGGAGCTGTGATTGGGGGCTGGGACTGGGAGCAGGTCTGCGGTCAAGGCCAGAGGCCGCAGTGGGAGTGGGGCCTCATCCAGGAGCGAGGCCACAGTTGGGGCCAGGAGCTGGAGCTAGGGGCCACAGTTAGAAGCAGAGCCCCGCCAGGAGCAGGGCTGGGAGCTGGGGCTGGACCTGCACCTGGGGCCAGATTGGAGCTGGGGGCAGATTGCTTCCTCCCCACCTCCTGGGGGCTGGCCTGGGCCCCACTGTGCCCCACAAATATTCCTCTGTGCCCCTTAGGGGGCACACTCCACAGTTTGGGGACCACTGGTCTAGGGGAGTTCCTGAAGGCCCTCATCCTGTCAAGGTAGAAGGCCAGGACTCTCCTGATGTCGAGGGTGAGGCATGGGGTAGAAGACTGGAAGGTGAATCAATTGATTCACATGATACAGAGTGAATACCTTGGGGATGAATTTTGGATGCACCCTGAGTATAATCCAGAAAGACTACTGTGTAGCGGGGATGTGCCATCAGGGCTGCTATCTCTCCTATTCTTCTGGATGAGATAATCGCTATCAAGAACGCCATTTTCGTTGATAGATGTCAAAAGTCAGCCCTTTCAATATCAGGTTTAGATCTTACATGGGGGTAGGAAATGGACACAGGTGTTCTTGACCGCTCTCAACTTGAGGAGATTGATGTGGAGGGATATCTCAGCAGGCAACCATTTGCCTTGTGTCATAAGGCCATTTAAATGCATGCCCTGCTCTGTATGTGATGCATTGGTGCTAAGGAGCGACAATGGTGATGTCTGCAAGAAGGGGGTCCCTTTGTACACATTTATTTTATTAAACCCTTAAGGAATCATTTTGTGGTTGGATCTGACAGCACTGAGTACCCCTCTACAGGTTGGTGAAAAGCTATGATAGCTGCTAGATGGACCCTAAGAAAGCTTAGGGATAGTCCTGACTTTTTAAGGGTCAGACCATGGTCTAGGATGTGTGGAAGAGACGTGGATGTTGGACAGATTTGTTGGGACATGAACCAAATCTGAAACCTCAACCATTTCTGCAGGTATGTGTGTCATGTGGAGGACTTCTTACTGTGGAATAGAACCTCTTGTATTTCCCTGGAGCAGGAGCTCTCTAGCTGCTGGAACCACCTTTGAGGAGCCATGCTTTGAGGCAGAGAATCCCCAGGTTGGGATGCAGAGTATGCCCTTTGTCCTGTGAGAGGAGGTGAGGAATAGCTGGGAGGGAGATTGATGGGCACGTTGCGAACTGTGCCAAGCAAGGGTACTAGGTCTGTCTTGGCCAGGTAGGAGCGACCAGAATGACATGAGTGACGTCCCTTTTTATTTTTAGTAGGACCTTCAGAAGTAGAGGAAATGGAGGGAAGATGTAAAGAAGATCCCCGTCCCATGGGAAAAGAAGGGCATTGCCCAGGGAGTGCTGTTCCATCCCCGCCCTGGAGCAGTAGCATGGACATTTCTTGTTCTGGTAAGTGGCAAATAGGTCTATGGATGGTGATCTCCATCGTGTGACGAGGTCATGAAACACAAACGGCTGTATCTCCTACTCGTGACTGAGATTGTCTACTATTGAGTTCTGTGTGCTGGGAGGAAACCCGTGGACAGGGTGATGTCATGGGAGATGTACCAGTTCCATAAGGTCATTGCTTCCTCACACAGGGAGGGTGACCTGATTCTCCCCTTACTGAGTAATGTAGTACATGTATGCTATATTGTCTGTTAGGATCTTTGGGTATGATCCTGCAATCAGCAGGAGGAAGTGGACACAGGTGTTCTTGACCGCTCTCAACTCGAGGAGATTGATGTGGAGGGATATCTCTGCAGGCGACCATTTGCCTTGTGTCAAGAGGCCATTTAAACGCATGCCCTGCCCTGTGTGTGATGCATTGGTGCTAAGGAGCAATGATGGTGATGTCTGCGAGAAGGAGATCCCTTTGCACACATTGGCCAGGTCCTTCCACCAATCTAAGGAGTTTCTGATCCTGATAGGGGTTTGTCCAACCTGACCCTATTTGGTCTGTAAACTGAACTGAACCACTGTTGGAGGCATCACATGTGGAGTCTGGCATGCGGTATCACTGCCATGCCCGCTGCCGTATGTCCTAAGAGTTGGAGGTGGAGCCTGGCCGGTACTTGTGGGCTGCATTGAACAGTGTCTATGAGTGAAACCAGGGATAAGAATCTGTGTTGGAGGTTAGGAGGTCTTTGGTCTGTAGGGTGTTCAGGTCAGCCCCTATGAATTCCAGGAGTTGCTCTGCAGTGCGGGTTGACTTCTGCGTGTTGATCTGTAGACCCAGTTCTGTGAACAAGTGTATCGTAGTATCAATGACTTGGTGAGCCTCCTTGAGAGACTGGGTTCTGAGGATACAATCGTCCGGGTATAGGTAAATCATTATCCTTTGTGAGTGTAAATGAGCAGCTACCACTGAGAGAATTTTGGAAAATACTCTCGGGGCCAATGAGAGCTCGAAGGGGAGGACTCTGTATTAGTAATGATCATGTCCCAGAGTGAACCTGAGAAATCGTCTGTGAGTTAGTAGGATCAAGATGTGAAAACAGATGTCCTGGAGGTCAAGGGTCAAAAACCAGTCTACCAGTTCCAAGGCTGGAATGATCATTGATAAGGTGACCACCTTGTGCTTCTGAGCCTTGACAAACTTGTTGAAAGCTCTGAGGTCCAATAAGGGTCTCCAACCTCCTTCCTTAGAGGCATTAGAGTAGAATCCCTTGCCTCATAGATGTTGAGGTAGTGGTTCTATAGCTCCTAACCTACTCCTGTAGCAGTAAACTTCAGTGAAAGTCTTTCAAGAGGGATGGGGAAGGGTGTTGTGGAGGGGGTAGGGAGGTGAAATGGATGGAGTACCTGGATCAGACGATCTGTAAGACCCATTGGTCTGATGTTATGCATTCCTAGGCACTGCAAAACATTGCCAGTCGGTGACCAAATGGGTGTACAATGATGTTGGTTGTATCAGTCGCAGGGAGTGGTCCTGTGGTGCCTCAACCTGCCCATCAAAAGTGGAACTTAGATGCAGGGGGTTGGGATGAAGGTTGTGGGCCCGATAGCTTGCATTTGGGGAATATCTCTTTCTTTCTTTGTGGCTTGTAATGGCGCTGAGGTTCGTATTGAGCCACATATGACCTATGCTAGGATTGAAGACTAAATTGTCTCTCTTGCCCGGGTGTATAGATTCCCAGCAACCTGACGGTAGCCCTGGAATCCTTCAGCGTATGAAGGGAAGTGTTGGTCTTTTCGGCAAAGAGCTTTGTGCCCTTGAAGTGAAGATCTTCCACTGTAGACTGAACCTCTTTCGGGAATCCCGACAAGTGGAGTCACGATGCCCATCACAGCACCACCGCCATGGAGATGGACCTAGCTGATCTGTTGGCGGCGTCAAAGGACAATTGTAGTAATGTTTCTGCCACTAGTTGCCCTTCCTGTATGATGGCCTAGAAGGATTCCCAATGTACCTCTGGCAGTTTTTCAATAAAATCATTAAGTTTATTATAATATGGGCAATTGTATTTGGCTATGAGCACCTGACAGTTGGCAATATGGAAGTGTAAGGTGGCGAGGAATACACCTTTCTACTGAAAAGATCAAGATGCTTCCAATTCCTGTCATAGGGCATAGCTGTGGACTGGTGTTGTCAGACACGGGAATTGACAGTGTCCACAACAATGGAATTGTATGGAGGGTGGGAAAAGAGGAATTCCAATTCCTTGCTGAGGACATAATATTTTTTGTCCACACATTTGCAATTTGGCACCACCAATGCTGGGGTTTTGCACACTGTTTTTGCCAGGTATAAAATGGCTTCATTTATTAGGAGGGCAATCTTTGAGGAGGATGAAAAGTGGAGAATATCAAGAAGCTGATATTGACCTCCTCTAGTGGTATGTGGAGGGTGTCCGCCACCCTCTTCGCCAGCTCTTGGAAAAGATGGAACTTGTCTGCCAGAAATGGTTGGGGAGGCATGATGGCTTTGTCCAGAGAAGAGGAGGACATGGTCTTTAGTGTTATTTCCTCCTCAGGACCGGCTTCCTGTTCCTCTATCTCCTGAAGCAGTTCCAAGGCCCTGGATGCTGTGGCCAAGGGTGTGTACCTGGAGGGTTCTCAGGCGAGGCTTGAAGCTCGAGAAGCAGGCTGTCAGTGTGCCACCCAAAGGTTCCAATATGGCCATTCTGGTGGCATAGGGCCTGGTGGAAGTACTCATAGGTGAGGGGGACGGATAGCTCAGTGGTTTGAGCATTGGCCTGCTAAACCCAGGGTTGTGAGTTCAATCCTTGAGGGGGCCATTTAGGGATTTGGGGATTGGTCCTGCTTTGAGCAGGGGGTTGGACTAGATGATCTCTTGAGGTCCCTTCCAACCCTAATGATTCTATGATCTGTGGGTACATTCTCAGGCCTTGTTGGTAGTGGGTCTCATATGGAGCTTGGGAGGAGTACTGTGAGACCATCTCCTCTGACTCATAGACTTTAAGGTCAGAAGGGACCATTATGATCATCTAGTCTGACCTCCTGCACAATGCAGGCCACAGAATCTCACCCATTCATTTCAATAACAACGCCCTAACCTATGTCTGAGTTATTGAAGTCCTCAAATTGTAGTTTGAAGACCTCAAGCTACAGAGAATCCTCCAGCAAGTGACCCGTGCCCCATGCTGCAGAGGAAGGCGAAAAACCTCCAGGGCCTCTGCCAATCTGCCCTGGAGGAAAATTCCTTCCTGACCCCAAATATGGCCATCAGTTAAACCCTGAGCATGTGGGCAAGACTCACCAGCCAGCACCCAGGAAAGAATTCTCTATAGTAACTCAGATCTCATCCCATCTATCATCCCATCACAGACCACTGGGCATACTTACCTGCTGATAATCAAAAGTCAATTGCCCAATTAATTGCCAAAATTAGGCTATCCCATCATACCATCCCCTCCATAAACTTATCAAGCTTAGTCTTAAAGCCAGATAGGTCTTTTGCCCCCACTACTCCCCTTGGAAGGCTGTTCTAGAACTTCACTCCTCTAATGGTTAGAAACCTTCGTCTAATTTCAAATCTAAACTTCCTAGTGTCCAGTTTATATCCATTTGTTCTTGTGTCCGCACTGGTACTAAGCTTAAATAATTCCTCTCCCTCCCTGATATTTATCCCTCTGATATATTTATAAAGAGCAATCATATCCCCCCTCAACCTTCTTTTGGTTAGGCTAAACAAGCCAAGCTCTTTGAGTCTTCTTTCATAAGACAGGTTTTCCATTCCTCGGATCATCCTAGTAGCCCATCTCTGAACCTGTTCCAAGACAGCAAAGGGGCATGGCATGGCTGAGGGAATATCCTCCGTGTCCGGTAAAAGCTCAGTGCCACGATGTATGCTGAGATCTCTGATTTGGTGGAATTCTGCCAGTGCAGAACGTCCTGCTGTCGGGAAGGGGGGCGGTGGAGACCCAGTCTGCACTGGTCTCTCCAGTGCTGGGTGAACTGCTGCTGGCAGTGCTGAGGCCAACTCATGTACCAGGACCGTCTTCTTAGAGTGCTTACTCAGTACCAAGGGATAAGAAGACTTGGTGCCCATGCCCATAGGTTCTGTGGGCCTGTCAGCAGTACCGGGAGCCGATGGCCGTTGTGAGGCATGGGTGCCAGATTGAGATGGTCACGGTGCTGAGGATACCAAGTGAGATGGCAATTGTTTGCAGCTATCTCTGGGGTTACTTAGAGAGCTTGTGAGAGGGATCCCAGGCCTACTTCTTCGACGCACTTCTCTTAGATGTCAAAGATTATGGGGAAGATTCACATCCGCCAGGAGATCGAGGTTGGAAAGTTGCCTCAAAGATGATGATTTTCTGGTGGAGCTCTCTGTCTTTGCAGGATCTCGGCTGGAGCTGCTGGCAGAAGGTACACAGAGCGCTTATCTGCCACCGGGACCGCCTTTTTGCAGGTGCAGCACTTCCTGAAGCCCAGGGTGCTGGGCATACCCCGATAAGGGGAAGGGACCCCAGGGGGAAAAAGGCCAGAAAAAGACAAGAAGAATTACAACTAGACTAAAACTAGAACTATCACTGGGAAAACTATCTGACTGAGAAGCAAACAGAGGAACAATAGTCTTAACAGACTGCTACTGGCTCTGTGTCTAGCCAGGGGTGGTTGAGAAGGAACTGAGAGGGGTTAGCCTGTGCATGCTGACTAGCCTCATGGCGCAGCATGAGGGGGACAGCGCATGTGCGGGCGCAATGGACACTGCTACTGAAGCTCTTCGATCAGCAGCGCAGGGATGCAAGTGCACCTACAATGGAGCACCCACAGGGACACATCTCGAAGTACCTATATTTACTGGAAAATCTTTTGATAGGCTTCTATTTCTGGCCGTCAGATTAGATGATCACAGTAATTTCTTTTAGCCTTAAAATCCATGAATCTTTTAAACATCAGTTTAACCCTAACACTAGAAATATTCAATATATTTTCTGCACAGAAAATATCAAAGCAGAAATAATAAATGATGTGATTCAAGCTTATTAGGCATACAAATTAGCCTGCTCTGAGTGCTATTCCAAATTGAAGTACTTAATTATTTGTTGCTGCAGCTCAAAACACCCAATTTACCTCATCCAAGACATGATCAACTGACATGCAACCATTGTAAACAAACTGATATATAGATCATCATCAACTTAGTGTACAAAGAGCCACATATTAAGTAAAGCAGTTTGACTTAGTATACAATGGGCCAGATCCATGGGTCTAGCTAGTGTAGACAGAATGTGAGGACTTGTCTACATGGTGGGGTAATGTGCTTTACGGGTGGTCTATGTGTTGCATGTTCATTGCTCTGTGTAGACCTTGCTGATGCGCTTTAATATAATGCTGTTTGAAACAGTATTAGGTTAAAACGCCCTAGGGAACCTTTAGTGCACACCAGCAGGGTCTACATGGACAAATTAATGCACAACACATTAGTGCAGTTTAGAAATCACACCCCCAGACAGCGCCTTACCCCACCAGGTAGACAAGCCCTCAGTCACAGGATGGCTAAAAGCTCTCCCTAGCACGCCCTTGTTCCTGGTGCTGCTCCATGCAGGCCATACTTCTCTGGGCTGCTCTAACTTAAGCCAACTTGTAATGGGGCCACACGAAGCCAAAAAAGCAGCCATGTGGTGTACCATAGCAAAGGGGTGCACTGACCACGCTCCTTTTTCCTACTACCCTGGCAGCAGGCAGGGTGGACAGAGTATAAGCCCCTCCAATGGCTCTATAGCATTGCAGGATCAGAGAGCCATTTAGACAAGTATGTGGACGCTGTGAGATTTTCAAAAGTGCCTAAGCAAGTTAGGTGCCTGACTGACTAAGAGGCTTTGGAAAATTCCATTATGTGCTTATCTGAATTTTTAGACATCCAGATATCTTTAAAAACCTGGCTTCTAGTTACCTGAGAGAATATCCCCATGGGTAAATATTGTCATACAGTTGTGTCAGTGAAGGAATCTGAACTCAAGCTTCCGTGGTTTAAAATTCCAATAAGGGGTTATCATCCTTACATATTATTATTATTTGGCAAGCATGCAAAGTGGTCACGTACAGGCCATTCTAATAATATTGATGATTTTGAAATTTGGTATCGAAAAAACTGTTATTTTTAACTTTGTAACCCACCTACGGCCAATTCTGTGTTGGTTTACACCTCACACAACCCCACTGGGAGGAACTCAAGGGGACTGCACAGGGTGTAAGTCTGAACAGAATTTGTGCTCCATAATCTGAGCACAAATACATAATACATAAATAATCTACAATACATAAATAAATGAACAGTGACCAGTAAAAACAAAACAAAACAAAAAAATGCACCCAACCCCTTGAAGTGTAATCCCTCTACAGACTTGTGAACACAAAAACCTGCATGGCTTGGCTGGTGCAGCTAGTGTAATCACACCTTATCTCCAAACAGGAACACACATTGGAATCCATCATTATAGGAAATATTTCTTTTGTTGTTGATCTTAAATTTGAAACAATAATAAACATGAAAGCAAATAATTCAGGAAAGTGAAATGAACTTAAGGGTTAAAAAGATTTGAAAAAAGACACACAGCTAGGCTAACATTACTAAACAGATAAAAGACACATTGGTACTGATGATGAAGAAGTGTTAGTCATGCAAAATACACAAAACAGCCATTATTTAAATTACCAGTAGAATCAAGGTCATTTTCTAGGTTAGTAAGTTCATCTCCACCTTCTGTAACAGAGCATTCAGGAATCTCCTCATTAGTATTTATCTCAGTATTATCATCCTCATCTGTAGGAACATGTAGCGTTAACGTTAGTACTTTGTCTTGTTCATGCACCATCCTAGTAAAAACATTAGTGGTTTAGTGACAGTTGAGCACCACTGTGGCAAGAAATGCAAACTGAAGTAACGAAATCAGTCTGCAGGGAGATTTCCCAGTTTTCACTAATAGGTATATCTTTAAACTGATGCAATTCAGTATATACACACAGTGGAGGTGCAATGGATGTAATCAGGGCAGAATCTGGCCTCAGGTACAATCTTCAATTGGGCTGGATGTCTGACCAATGTCAAAGCGCACACAAGTTATATTTCTTTTTCTTGCACCCTTCAGCATTCTAACAGGCTACCTGTGGATCACCGCGTCATTATGGCTGATCTTTGATACAGTAACACATTGTGAGAACCATCCTTACAAGTAGACACCTACTGCTCTGTCACAGCACCAGTCCGAATGGTGAGGCCAGTTGGCAAGGAATGCAGAGTTTTAATAAATAATCTTCATTAGATTTTGCACTTCCATGGGGCCCTTCCATTGAGCATCTCAACGCAGTTTACAAACATGAATTAAATAAGCCCCATAACATTCCCATGAAGTAGGTAGATACTATTATCCTCATTTTGTAGATGGTAAAACCAAGGCATAGAAAGGGTAGGGGACTTAAGGAAGGTCAAGCGATGAGCAGGTGCCCGAGCCAGGAACAGAATTCATGAAAAGTCCTGACTCCTACTTTCCTTATTTTACTGAGAGACCATATACTGTCCGTACAGTGAAATTAAAATAAAGTAACATGAAAAGTAAGTCAGTAAAAGCTGGGTAACACCTTCAAAATGTTTAGCTACATTTTATTTAATAATTTCTAGTTTCTTCAAGTGAAGCCGTTTGCTGTTTGGCATGTACGTACATGAGAAATGGACTGAGGGGTATCTAGAGACTGGAAAGGGAAAGAGGATGGCTTTCATATGAAGGCCCCCCCCGCGGCAGCTCCCCACTCCGCCCTGAGGCGCCCCCCTACGGCAGCTCCCCACCCCCTCTCCGCCCTGAGGCACCCTCCTGTGCCCCAGCTCACCCCTGCTCCGCCTCCTCTCCGAGCACGCCGTTGCCGCTACACTTCTCCCGCCTCCCAGGCTTGCAGTGCCTAAGCTGATTGGCGCCGCAAGCCTGGGAGGCGGGAGAAGTGAAGTGGTGACGGCGTGCTCGGGGAGGAGGCGGAGCAGGGGTGAGCTGGGGCGGGGAGTTCCCCTGCATGATGCCCCCCCCTTACTTGCTGCAGGCGGCCCTCCTTGCGCCCCCCTGCCCCAGCTCCCTCCACGTAAATGCCGGCAGCGACCGGGGCGGCCGAAGATCCGGCCGCTGCGGTTGCTGCCGAAGAAAATGCTGCCCCCCAAATCCTAGGGCCCTAGGCGACCGCCTAGGTCGCCTAATAGGTTGCACCGGCGCTGTTTCCAACACAGCCAAACATAGAAGAGTCTAAATATGGTAGTTAGAAACCGTCTAGACCCCAAACCCTAACCTTGAACACCCCCCCCCCCATTTTTGTGACGTTTGGATCTGGATCAGAACTTTTAAGCCTAATCCCTAGCTCTGTAGTAGGCTAAACCAACCCCCTGAACTTTGGGCATACACAGATCCTGCAACTCAGGTCCACGTCTATTGACAACAGAACTTAAGATTTCCATGGAGGCATACAGAATACAAATGTTTATTTTGTCCACCTGCTCATCTTTACAATCACTGTAATTCACATGCTTCAAGCCTCCCTATTTATTTATTTATTTTGCTGAAACTCTTCCTTCTACATCACTTGCACTCTTACTTCCTCTTTAGATTGTCGATCCATCCAACACAGTTGCTAAAGTTCTTTGTGCAGCTTTGCTCATTCCAAGTGTTGCTCTTGCTACAACGAAGAGGAGCAAAGCATTTTGAAATATATCAGCAACCAGTCCACCTGAGTCAATAAATAAAGTCAGGAGTTCTGCGATGTGGATGATGAAGTGGGGTGGGCAGAGGAAGATGTGTGGGATAACTCTAATAGCAGATTTGATTAGGGTGGGCTAGGGAAAGAAGGGGATTAAAAGGTGGGGGCAATTCTTTTGTGGGTTCTCTCTGTGTGAGTCTATAAGGAAAAAAGTATAGGAAAGACTGGGGGAAGAAGACCATGAAGGAGAAGCACATAAATTTTTAGGACCTAATCACATCAGCCACGCCATCAAGGGCTCGTTCACCAGCACATCTACCAATGTGATACATGCCATCATGTGCCAGCAACGCCCCTCTGCCATGTACATTGGCCAAACTGGACAGTCTCTACGTAAAAGAATAAATGGACACAAATCAGACGTCAAGAATTATAACATTCAAAAACCAGTTGGAGAACACTTCAATCTCCCTGGCCACTCGATTACAGACCTAAAAGTCACAATATTACAACAAAAATTCTTCAAAAACAGACTCCAACAAGAGACTGCTGAATCGGAATTAATTTGCAAATTGGACACCATCAAACTAGGCTTGAATAAAGACTGGGAGTGGATGGGCCATTACACAAAGTAAAACTATTTCCCCATGCTTATTTCCCCCCTACCCAGTTCCTTACATCTCCTTGTCAATTGCTGGAAATGGGCCATTTTCATTACCACTACAAACAGTTCTTTTTCTCTCCTGCTGGTAATAGCTCACCTTAACTGATCACTCTCCTTATAGTGTGTATGGTAACACCCACTGTTTCATGTTCTCTGTGTGTGTATCTATCTATCTATCTATCTATCTATATCTTCCTACTGTATTTTCCACTACATGCATCCGATGAAGTGGGCTGTAGCCCGCCAAAGCTTATGCTCAAATAAATTTGTTAGTCTCTAATGTGCCACAAGTACTCCTGTTCTTTTTATAAATTTTCATGTGAGGCAGGGTAAAGCTATGCGAGAAACGGAAAGTAGAGGGACTGGGTCGGCTAGGCCATGCTATGGGGAGGATAAGAAGGGGATCTGATGTCAGAATGTGCATTATATAGTATACCTGGACTTCAGCAAGGCTTTTGATACAGTCTCACATGACATTCTGATAAATAAACTAGAGAAATGAGGGCTCAACAGAACTACCATTAAGTGGATATATAACTAGTTAAACAACCATAAACAAAGAGTAACTAGTAATGGAATGACGTTAGATTGGAGGGAGATCTGTTCTGGGTTTAACATCTTTATTAATGACCTAGATGTAAGAATAGAAAGCATACTGATCAAATTTGCAGATGACACTAAGCTAGGGGGAGGTTGCCAATACTTTGAAGGATAGAGCTAAAATTCAGAGGGATCTTGATAAACTGCAGAACTGGGCTGTAGACAACAAAATGAAATTCAGCAAAGACAAATGTAAAGTGCTGCACTTAGGGAAGAAAAACCAAATGCACAAATACAGAATGGGGGATAACTGTCTTGGAAGCAGCACTGCTGAGAAAGATCTGGGGGTTGTGGATCACCACCTCAGCATGAATCAGCAATGAGATACTGTTGCAAAAAAATCAAATGCAATTTTTGGTTGCATTAACAGAAGCACAGCATGCACGTCACGGGAGGTGACAGTACCGCTCTACTCGGCGCTGGTTAGGCCTCACCTGAGAGCTGTGTCCTATTTTGGTCACAAATATATAGAAAGGATGTAGAGGAAGTGGACAGGATCCAGAAGCAAGTGACGAAGAGGATAAGAGGGATGGAATGCAAGCCATACGAGCAAAGGCTGAAGGAACTGGGTATGTTTAATTTGGAACAGAAGAGATTACGGGGGGATATGATAAAAGTCTTCAGATACTTGAAAGGGTGCCGTACAAAAGACAAAGAAAAGTTGGTCTCTCTTGCCACAGAGGGAAGTACAAGAGACAATGGGTTCAAACTACAGAACAGATTTAGATTAAATCTCAGGAAAAAAAATGTCCTAACTGTATGAACAGCAGGACAATGGAATAGACTGCCTCAGGAGGTTGTGGAAGCTTCTTCACTGGAGGTTTTCAAAAGGTGGCTGGATAGCCATCTATCTTGGATGGTTTAGACACAACAAATCCTGCATCTTGGCAGGGAGGTTAGATTAGATGACTGTTGCAGTCACTTCTAACTCTATGGTTCTATGAATCTAGGGACTGGATGATCCTGAAAAATGCTCTTGGGGGAAGATGCATATTGAGTTGCAGCTATTTAGTAGATAGGACTATATGGAAGGTGGGTAAAAGCAATATTATTGGTCCTTAGGTGAGGAACTAGGTAAGGGAGTATCAGGTGTGCCAGAGATAATGTTATTAGTAATGATCTAATTGTGGGAGAGCGGTTGGAGTATTTAAGGAAGCGTTAAGGATGCCACAATATACACTTTCTGACCCTGTTTACATTTGAGCTATTTTGAATATGGAGGTTGTTTTTTGTTTTATTTGAAGTTTTAAGTTTGGACTGAAGAGAGAGAAAAATGGAAAAAAGTAAGAATTTCAGCATAAGGAATCTTGGAAGAGTGTGGGAGGTGCAAGGCTAAAGCAATGGAAGAAAAGAACCCAGAAGGAAAATGAAAATTGTTCAAAGGTATTTAAAATACAGTTAACACAAAGCTATGTATTCCATCCATCAAGAAATACATTAGATTAAAAACAAGAAATGTAGACAAACAAAGGTTTTCAAAGAAGAAACATGGGTAAGCCAGAGGCACAAGAGAAGTAAAAAACACCTGACATATGTGAGTTGTGGCACAAAAATCACCAAAAACCTGACACTCTTGTTGTCAGGTCTGGACAAGGAGCCTGAATTATCCTCTTACCCCATACCTCTAAAGGCCTCACTTAAATGAGAAAATTATACCAATTTAACTCAATCAGTTTAGAAAATGATTTAATTAAAATGGTGCAACACCCTTGTGGGGACACTTTTATTTCAGTTTAAGAATACCTTGTATCAATTTAGCTTAAGTTGATTCCATACTGTCTTAAGCTAAATTGATATAAGGTACTCTTGAACTGATTTAAGAGCATCTACACAAAAGGGGGTGGCACCAATTTAACTACATCAATGTCTAAACTAATGGTATCAGTTTCTAAACCGATTAATCAAATTGGTACAATTTTCTTGTGCAGACAAGGCTTTTGTCAGGTTTGAGCCCAGGGCCGGCCTTAGGGAAAATGGTGCCCTGGACAAAGCTCTATTTTAGCGCCTTTTCTTTGAGTATGAGAACAGCAGTGGGGGGCACAGAGCACGAGGACCAGCTTCTGGTCCTGGAGCCCAGCTGGGCTGCACAGGGAGGCGTTTCTGAGCCCCGGGGGCTCCTTGGGCCACACAACTCCCTAACCACCTAGCAGGAGGAGAGCAGGTGCATGGGGGGACACAGTAGATGGCTCCCTGGCTCTGCAAGGCCTAGCCTTGCTGCCTGCACCTCCCTGCCAGGCTGGAAGCTTCAGTGGCATCATCTGTCCCCTCTCTCCCCAGCTGACCAGGGGCTCCAGCCCCGGGGTTATGTGCATTCACCCCTGCTCCGGCAGGCCTGCCAGCTTGCGGCATTTGGATGGTGACCCCCTGACCATGGCACCCACCCAGACGGCCAGCCCTGGTTGAGCCAGATTAGCAGGGGAAGCGTGAGCAAGCTTGCACTACTGCTGCCTATACTGTACTTGCTCTGGAGACAAGGACAGGTCTTTAGTCTCCATAGCTGTCACTGTGACACTATAGTCACATGGCTGTCAGGTACAGAATTGGCTTTAAGATTACAGAATGCAGTTCGGAGAGTATGAACACTGACAAAGAAAGCAAAGTGGAGAAGAAAAGGAAGACAGAAGGTAGAAATCAAATATTTTAAGTATATAAGTAACGCAAGGTTAAGACAAGACAGTAGGGCCTTTGGTGATAATTGCAAGGGAAGGTAGATATTGCTAAAAAAAATTAAATCCAGGACTTGAAATGTTTACTTGATACCTACTAGCTCAAGGACTAAGCTTACTAGTCTGGGTGAGGATATCTGTGCTGCCATGCCCTCCCTAGGACAATCCCCAAAGCCATTCACCCAGTATTTAAGGGAATGTCTATGGCAAAAAAACCCCAGGGGCAGTGAATCTCAGAGCCCAGGTCTGCAGATACGAACTCATGGGGTGCTGTCTTAGGATGCTGAAAAGAACCAAGTAGACATTCTGGCTCGGGCTGGAGCTTGAGCTCTGAAGCCCAGGGAGAGGAAGGGGGGTGATGTCAGAGCCCAACTTCCAGCCTGAGTAGGAATGTCTACATGGCTGTTTTTAGTGCCATTGCATGTGCCTTGCAAGCCCAAGTCTGTGGATCAGGACTCAGACTCGCTGGTGTGGGGTGTGTTTTTTTTTTTTGCAGTGTAGACATCTTAAAGGAGCAGAACAGTTGTTCAGTGTTTACTGTATACTATATATAATTATAACAATATTGTCAACTAACTCTCTAATATATTTTAAAAATAGTAACTTACTACATCTTTCTTGCTTTTGTTAGTCCTTCTATCCCTTATTTTTTTTTTAACTCTAATCTTTTTTTTTTAATTTTTGTTTTGCTATAACAGATCATGGTGTATCTTTTCCTGTGCTGATTTCAATGCCTGTTTCCTCGTCTCTTTTTCTCTCCTTCCCTCTCTTTCGTTTCTTAGGGTACGTCTTCACTACCTGCCGTATCGGCGGGTAGCAATCGATTTCTCGGGGATCGATATATCGCGTCTCATCTAGAAGCGATATATCGATCCCCGAACGCGCTCCTGTCGACTCCGGAACTCCACCAACCCGAACGGCGGTAGCAGAGTCGATATGGGGAGCCGCGGACATCGATCCCACGCCGTGAGGACGGTAGGTAATTCGATATAAGATACTTCGACTTCAGCTATGTTATTCACGTAGCTGAAGTTGCGTATCTTAGATCGATTTTACCCCGTAGTGTAGACCAGCCCTTACATTGTGTTCTCTATCTCCTCCCCCATATTTTTGGTCTGTATTTATTCCCCACTTTTGCTTACCAAAATCTCTCACTCAATACCATACTGATCTTTTCTAATGTATCTCATTAATTGTTCCCTCTCTTTCCTGTCCACCTCCCCACATCTGCCTAATCAACCTCCCCCTCACAAACATGCCATCCTAAGTAGGGGTTGGATATATGGCAGAAACCTAATAGTCAATTAACTTAACATACTTGCAAATCACAAATGTGAAAGATGGGGCCTCACTGTTCAAGGATTGTGCCCAGATAAGATGCCAACTCTACTTCTCCTGAGCTGCTGGGAAAGGGAATGATGTTTGGATTCCTATCAAGGTGATGTTCCTGGACTCAACTCAAGGGCTCAACTTATCAGCCTCCAGCTAGTAGGAATCTACTATATTTAAAGCCTCCACAGCAAATGCTTGGAGCAAAATCTGTCAGAAGGGAGAAGGAATATTCTCTCTCTCTCTCTGCCCCTTTTTCCTCCTCCCATCTCTCTTTCTCTGCCCCTTTCTCCTCCTCCTCCCATATCTCCCCCTACTAAATAGCTGCCAGAAAGCTTGTATTCTGCAGAGGTTGATGCAGCTTATCCAGGAAAGTTTTCTATTTGCAACAGGCAAATGGATTTTCTAGGATTTTCATGATTAAATCAAGGCTTTCAAATAAGGCTGTACTGTTAATGCGAAAAAACAAATTTCTCAATTAGTAAATACAAATATTGAAGGAGATTAGAATTTCACCAACAAAAGTGAGCAAGAAATTCATTAAAAAATTTAAAACATTAGAAATGGACAAGTACCATCTTTCTGAAGAAAAGAGAGGAGAGTCTAGTAGATTTATTTAATACCTCTTTTTTGAAATCGGGATGTATGAATCAATGTATATTCGGAGAGAGGCTAATTAAATATGGAGTAAGAAGAGATTTATAGAAGATCTAGAAAATTACTGTAAGCTTGACTTAAGCATCATATAGGGGAACATACTGCTACAAAACAGAAACAGAACACTTGCAAACGTATAACGTACGTAAGGATAGTACTCAGACGGTATTCACAAAAAAGTTCTTGTCTAATAAATCTGATTATTTTTAGCAAATAAAGAACTGAAGGAATAAGTGGTAGACATATAGGCCCAAATCCTCAAAGATATTTAAGTGTCGTACCACCATCAAAATCAATGGGAGCTAGGTGCCTAAATACTTTTGAGGATCTGGGCTATTATAACTTACTTGGATTTAAAAAAATGCTAGCACAGTTTCACTAAACTTTTCCTTAGTAAAGTTAACAAGTAAGGCCTCTTGTTAGGAGGAGGAGGAGCTACTTGAGTAAATAATGATTTGGAAAACAAAGACATACTGTGAATGATGAGATGGAAGAATGTGGAGAAGGTTGAGTATGTACCACAAAAATAAGTAATAAGATGGTTATTGTTCACTTTATGTGAAAAATGTGGAAGAATGAACATGTAGGAAAGTGATACATTTTCACATAAATAAGAGTAAGTGGGTATCAGAGTGGACAGATAACACAAAACAGAAGTGTGACAAAAGTCCAAATAACTTGGCCAGATTAGTATATGGAGAGACAAAAATCAATGTAGAGGATGTAAATCAGTGATGCTGGGCATAGTATGTATAAAAATAGAAAATATGCTAGATGGTCATACAAGAAAAAATACAATTGATAATTAATAGTAGATGTGATGGTGATAAAAACTCAAGTAGTCAGATTTTGACACCCTACTCCTGTTGTTTTCTATCTTACTCTGCAATTAGTCATCTCGGAACTTGGTGCAATCACACATGTAAAGAGTTAGTACTCAACATTCATAAGAGTGGCAGAATCTTGATCTAAAATCTAATTCATATACTGCTAAACAATGACATTAAATAGCCGATATAACTTGGAATAAATAGAGGTATCAAGTGTTCTTGAAATAGTGACAAAGTGGAAGACTAATTAAGGAGTCTGAGGATCTTAGTTATTCAGAGGAATTAGAGAAACTATGGATGAAATCCTGGCCCCACTGAAATCGGTGGGCGTTTTGCTATTAACTTCACTGCGGCCAGGATTTCATTGTTGATTTTTATTGTTTAGGAAAGTGGAGATGAAGATTGGTCCTCACTAGGGTAGAGACAATCCTGAAGAGAATAAAGGAAGACAGACACTACAAGATTATTTGTGCTAGGGTCAAATGAAAGACTATCTTTGAGGGAGCTTACAAATGTAGTGAGGGAAAGGCCTGGTTAACAGAAAAACTCAATGGAAATTTGAAACATGGAGCGCCATATTCTATGGTGAAATATATGGTGATATAAGTTGGTCAGAAAGTGGGTGCAAGTGGCAAAGCACTGTAATTTGTAACCAATTTGGCATTCAAAGTGTGTGTAAAATAAGTGTATTTTACACTCAGAGGTAGAAGGAGGAAGTGCAGCAGGAAAAGCAACTAACAGGTGGGTGTAATAGGATAACGTCAGTGTAAGAAATGATAAAGTAAAGCAGGATAAAAAATGATAAATATTTAAGTCAGATGAAGGCCAAATTGATTGCAATTTACACTACTTTGCCATTTTACACGTTTTCTAACTAACTTAAATGCTATGTGTAACCTATACTACTATACACGTCACCAATGAATTTGGCTTATGCACTTCCATGGAAGTATACCTGCATCAGCCAAGTCTAAATTTGGCCCAGAGTGTTTAATGCAAGTATATGGAACAAACTAGGAAAGGCTGCAATGGAAAAATGAGCAGTAACCATTTTTAATGGCGTTTGCTTTTGTACCTCACAGCTTGAGTGTGCTTTGAAGCAATATTTTCAATAGCTTAGAGGAGTTTTCATAAAGTCTGAACAGCTTATTCCACATCAAGGCCATGTTTTCCCTACTTAGGGTGAATTCAGTACTGAAGAACAGCCCCACACTGGAGACATCCTGCCATGCTTCATTTACTGGGTGAATGGAGGTAAACCAAAGATCAGACTTAAATGGAAACGTACAACTGCTACCCGGCCATTCTTAGCTTCAGTGTTAAATGGAGGAGGGAGTGGAAGAGCTATGGTACAAGTCAGTTGTAACATTAACTAAAAAGAACATTTAAAGCTGTACTGAACACAGAAAGAAAACATAATCAGTGAATCTAGATCTAGAAAAATAAATATAAAGTTGGATTTACCAGACATTTGTGCTCACAATTATGGGTTAGTATGAAACAAATAAGTACGCCTTAGCATATTTAGCAGACACTAAAAGAACAAGGCGCCTGGACTGAAATATATGTTCCATACCCATTTGAATTTGAATGTCACTACATTACTCCAGCTTGGAGCACTGGCAGATATATTAATTTTAATGCCATTTCAAAGTCACTTTAGTAATATTACGGTAATATACAACTCAAAACCTGTAAAGGTAAGTGGTACATGAAAAGACTGCCATTTAAAATCAAAGATTCTTGCGCCAGCCTCCCAGGTAATAACAATGTAATGCCAGATAACTTCTTCAAAGTTCCCTTCAGAAACGGTTGTACTAACTCATTTTTTGTTTTTAAGTCAAGTTTCTTAAATCTTTATAACGTACTTTCCCCCAGAGGTCTCATCTAACTCCTACATTTTCAATGAACTCCGGAGATTTTAGCCACACAATTTCTATATGACTAATATTTCTTGCAATTCTAAACATGCCAGGGTAATGTCAAATTTGTAGTTCAACAGGCCAATATTAGCCAACAGTTTTTACCTACATAGTTATATTCTTGCTGTAACAGATGCACCATTCTTTTAACTGTTTGAAATTAAGTTATATAACCCTGATTTGGAAAAACCTATCCATTGCCAGTCTTTTGATATGTGTACCTGATGGACAACAATTTCTTACAAAAACATTTTCAAGTGTGAATAAAAGCGATACCCCCAAAAAGGTCCTTTCTGGTTTCTAGGTTGCCAGAGGAATAAGATACGAGGCTCCCTAACTCACCTCCAGACGCCTTTGACCTTTCTTTCAACTTTTCTGCAGCCATTTCAGTGTAGGCAGGAAGTTCTGACATCTTCACTCCAGATCGAGCTTCTGCTATTAGTTGACGAGCTCTCTCTCTCAGCTGCCGACGTCGCTCTTCATCTTGCTGCTAAGATATATTGAACAGTTGCCAACTCAGTAATTGACAGAAATGCAATTTCATTCTCAATCTGATCATCATGATAGTAACTGGTTTACAGCATGGTGCTTGGCCCACATTATAAATAGGATGCTTTGTATCAGTTGGGTGTCACACCACAATTTTTAAAGACATACAGGAATCAGATTTTTTAGCATATCCAATATTATCATATATTAAAAATGTCATCATTTGTAATTTAAACCATTTTTCAATAAAATTATACCTTGTAAAATATCCTGATGCAAACAATCGTCAGAAACTTTTGTTTCTTAGCAATAGCTACAAAAATTTTATTATAACTGCAAAAAGGATTTCACTACACTGAATTACTAGTGAGAGAAATATTCTACCATAATATTAGCATCAGGGGTCAGATACTGCTCTCATTTACACAAGCAACTCCACTAACTTCAAGAATGTTATATTGATGAAAATCGGAAGTAAGAGAAGAATTTGATCCACACTGTTCAACTAATGCATCTTTTTTTTAAAAATAAAATGTAACCTAAATTTAACCTGTTGATGGAGACTCTAGGGCACACAAGAATTTCTCTAGTTTTAAAAAGGCCCTTTGTTGGGTTCAGTACAGTAATTGTAAATATCACCCAATAACAAATATCTTGTGTTTTTGTAAGGGAATCATTCAAGTTAACAATGTTCTGTTAAAAAAATTAAATGCATCATTATAGGACTATAAAATTTCAATCACATAACTAATTACAACGAATAGTAAATGTTTCATGCATATATTTCTGAAATGGAGTAACGCACAACAAATTACAAAATACACGTTTAATCAACACTATTGAAAAACACAGAAAGGTGAGGAAAATGGAGTTTAAGCTTCGTTTGTCAAAACTTGCATTTTTCAAACTTAAGAAAAAGTTTACAAGACACTAGTGCATTATAAACACTAATAAATACAACAAAACCAAGCCTGTGGCTTTAAGTCAAATTTACCTCAAACTTAATTTATAGACATAACATAGTTGTTGAAATCAGGATTTTTGTGGATGGCCTTAATTTTGGTAGAATACAACCAATTAGTCTAATTTTGGAAAACAGTATTGGCAACTTAATTTCTTACAATAAATGGCAAACACCATTCCCACGAAACAAGAAATTGAATATTCCACACCTGCAAATCTTTGTAAGAGCCTGCTACCAAGTGCTATTTAGTTTAAGTAATCATTAATAAGACAAGCACAAAATACTAATTAGATAAATTTTAGCTATTTCCATGTAGATTGTTTGTTTGTAGCTATTTACTCATCTTTGTTCTTGGTACAATAGGAAAAATGCAAATGAATGAATCAGAATGCAGTCCTAATGGGACTTTCTGTTTATAACCATTAGCCCAGAGGTGTGCTGTAATTCAATCCTCAAGCAGCAAGATTTAGCCTCATTAACAGCTTGCATGGGCAGGTTACAACTCATAAAACCCTACAGTAAACAAAGTATATGGACACAGCACAATATCTTGAGCCTGATTGACAGAATTCTGGTTCCCTATCAGATTGCCTTGCTTTACTTTTCTGCTAATGTCCTAACACTATAAAGGCAATTTTGCTTGGGCCCTGCAAGCTCTTCAGCAGGATGGCACATTTGCTTTGTTTGCTTTCTCACACCTTAACTTCCCAGAAGGCACAGAGTAACAGTTCTATCAAAAACTTATTTGTTAAAGTACACACAGGAAAGAAAACTAGAAACCTTCTATGTGTACTATGCACTACAATAAATCAGTTTAATTTAACGTACAGCCAGCCAACTAACACAGCAACCAATTTTATTTCAACCTACTGTAACTGGCAACATTAATCAAATTTGAATTTACATGAAGTGAAAGTGCTCAAATATTTCCATATTGTCACTCCTAACACAGGCGAATTTGTGGTTTTAATTTAAATTAATTTAATTTACAAATGGAATCTGCCAAATTTATTTTAAAGTACTAGGCAGCTTAACACTGAATGTTCATATGGTACACGTTAGGAAAAAGATGTCCTAGAATATGGTAGGCTGATTTCAAAAGAGGAGACCTCATATCCCTGAATCATTATCATAGTCACTAGCATCCTCTTCGAGCAAATACAGATGGTTGTGGCTTGTGTTTGTGCTAATTAAAATTCAATCATCATTAGCAGAGAAGAGCAAAACAGCATATTTATAGCTTAAGTTTAATACATATATTATTTGAACTGTTGATTATTGAGCTTTGAGGAAGGAAATGATTGTGAAGAACCACTAAGTTTAAATTACACTGAAGGTATGATTCAAGTATATATAAAAGTTGTGAGTTAGAAAACAATTAACTTAAAATGTGCATTGTGAAACACTATATTTTTACTGTCCCTTCCAAAAAAACAAGAAAAAGACCTGGTAAAGCTCATAAGGCGCAAATATGGAATTTGCAACAGGGAAAGAAAGGGACATGAAAACTCTTATTACAACAACATATGCTAGAAAACTGTCCAATTCTAAAGAGAAAACTAGGTAAAACTTTCATCTCTCTGTCATGTATCTGCCATGCTGGGGAGACAGAAAAGTTTACTCTGTTCCTCCACCTCAATTACTTTCTAATGGTCTAAAAATCTGCCACATGGATGCACAGCAAGTAAAACTTCACCATTTAAGGACAAACTCTTCAAGAATAAGTAATGTAATTCCTTGTTTCCTTCCTATAAAAATGTATTGGTATGCAATTTTTATATTTCACAGTTCACCGACATCTCGGCAAGCTTTCTTCCACTGCTTCAATGGTGCTACTTTTAATTTTATCCTCCTTAGTCCTAGTAATTAAAGTGATCAGCAGTGGCATCCCAACGGCTTTGACACAGCTACAACCCCCTAGCAGACTTCTGCTTTTAAGGGGAAGGAGAAGAAAAAGGACTAGAGTTTCATTTCACAGGAACAAGAAAATCAAGCTTCTCCAATCCTCAACTTTATCCAATTGTTCTTTCAGCAGTCTTTGGATCTTAAGAAACAAATAAAAATGGCTGCCATTAGGGGGTCCTTTTTGTACTTGCCGCAAGTGTCAGTGACTGACATTACTTTGGCCAAAAATGATGCCATGGATTTGTGAAGGTGAATTAGAATGTGAGACACTGTCAGTGTAGTTGCCGAGATCATTACCCTGCCGATGATGTCATTCAACGGTATCAGAAATTTAGAAAAGACTAGCCTTAAAACACATGGAATGCTCATGTCTTCTGAAAGCAACCAACAATCAAATCCCCACAAATACAGTTCATTACATTTATTTTTAAAAAAAGTTTATTCTTGTACATTTTCCAGGAATGTTTCTATGGATTTTTAATTGCCTTTTGATTGAGTTGTATGTGGATCAGGTACAATATTGAGTTTGCATCACAAATCTGCTCTTTCATTATTTTTTCGCTACACAAACACTATGTACTATGTTTCTTTAATGTTAAAACAAGAAAATTCTTTATCCTCCTCAATGATCTTTTAATGACAGAACTGAAAAAAATAAATTGGTTTTAAAGTCAGTGATTAATCTGTGTTAACATAAAATGAAAATATAACTCTACTTAACATGGATAGCAGTTCACATAGCTATAACTCTCAAAATTGTCCCTTGCATGCCCCGATTACATAGTACAACTAAGAAAAAGAACTTGACTGCCAACCCCTTTCATCATTAGACAGGAAGAACGGCTCTGTTATTAGCCATTCAGAAAGAAAAAGAATTCTGTGCTTGTCCAGAGGCAAGGATTATCAAAATGTACCTATTCACTTGGTACAGAACACAGACGAAAACTAAAAAATAAAATTACAAGATATTTAAAGGTTTGGTCAGGCTGGGTTTTTACTGTGACCTCGATCGGCTCTTGTTTGAGTAAACAGGATTTGGATGAAACATTAAAACTGTTTAGCAGATCTATTCAAGCCATTTCAAACTTTTCTTATGCTGGTTTATAATACAACCAGACATGCTTGTAAATGGCCACACCTGCTC